>NW_017304887.1:782227-788932 GCF_001594115.1 Trachymyrmex septentrionalis
GAGAGAGAGAGAAAGAGAGAGAGAGAGAGAGAGAGAGAGAGAGAGAGAGAGAGAGAGCAAGAGAGAGAGAATTTTGTCGTAAAAAATTTTATTATTATTGTGAAATTTTTTTATTAGTTTAATGTATGAAAATAAAGTTCTTTGTTATTTATTGTAAATATCAAGTTAAAAATTGAAAAATTTGCACAGCATTATTAAGTATTCCGCGACTTTTACATAACACGCATTATTTATCATTCCTTTAGTTATCTCTCATCATACCAAGCGAACGGAAAAATTTGTGCAGTTGCAAATTATTTTTTGTAAGTCTGGTCAAGATACTTTATGCTCACATTACTACCAGGAAGGAGCGACTTTGTAAACAAACGATGCCTTATCTTTTGACTAAAAGTTCACTTAAAAAACCATGATATATTATTAATAAAATAGATATCTGAGCCAATAAATAATTATCTGACAAACAATAAATGCTTATAGATCTTTATCATGAATTTATTAAAACTGGAAAACGAATATACATCTTCGCGCTTTGTTAATTAAAGTTTATATAAAAATGTAATATAATGTATACAAATAATAATGTAGTAAAGACAGATTAATGCAATTATTCCTTAATAAATTCATAGTTTGTTAAATATAACAATGTATTAATGGCTCGTAAGATATCTAATACCACGTAATATTAAGAAACATAAAATAAATTTTTAAATTAGTCACACTCATTAACATGTTACGCGATTCCTGTTTCTGAAAAAAAAAACATCGGTATAATTATGTAAATTGTCAATAGGTCAAGTTACAAGAGCTCGCGCTATCATATAACGTTGAGATCATAATCTTGAGTATTATGTCAATGTACAAAAGTAACTAAATATGAATTATTCTGTTCTTGCTTATGTATATACGTATATATTAATTTTTAATTCTTGTTATATCGAATTCACATTACCATTTATATTTAAACATTTATAACAAAACAAAAAATGAACACAATTACTTTTAAATTTTTGAATAAAAAATAATAAAGTAAAATAGAAAATAAAATATCTTGAAATATGGCTATATTCAATTCATGATATATATCATCAAAGTCAAGAAAATAAAATATTAATATAGTCAACAAAATGAAATAATTATAACTAAGAATGGAAAATGGATGTGTTTATATATATATATATCAGTACATTATTTCTCAAGAATTAATATTCATTAATAAGTTATCACGTTACATTAGACCGCTATATGAATAAATTAAATAAAGAAATACTAAATATGGTCGAGGCTGTATTTAATGCTTAATAATATTTCTGTGTAAATTTTAAATACATCTTTAAACTGCTCGCCGATTTCTGTCAGACTTGAAATTACAAACTGAAACTGAAGTAGATATTATCACATGCCTCAATGGAAGAATTGAAAAAGCATTCACTCCGGAAGTTTAAGCCTGAAATATTTTTCGGAATAAGTTCTTCACAGTTTTTTACCAATCATTATTAAATTGACGATCAGTTTAATTTATAATATTATTTCAGCAATTTGTGATTACATTTCAAGTCCGACAGTAATTGATACACTGTTTATATAATTGATGTATTTAAAATTTACAAATATCATTTAGGCAATAAGATAAAATTTCGATCGTATTTGGCGTCTTTTTTATTTATAATTTATAATATTTATATACTTTAATGTTTCTTATATTTCTTAAGTTATTAATTATATCTTAATTACTACTAAATCAAATCAGTAATCATTCATACTGTAGAGGTTCACGAATTATATTTAAAGAGAAGTTGTCGAAACAAAAATTTGTAATATTTACCTATGCACGTAGAAATATATCTATCTCATATTTGATCATAGATTAAATAAAATACATGGAAAACTTATGTTTATTTACTCCATACATCTTTCATTACTGCATTTTTATATTCGGATATGTACATTGCGTTATTTTATATAACATACAATAAAATGAAAAGTAATACTTATATTAAAATTTTGATTTGTAGATAAAACTTTATAAACTATACTTATAGTAGTACGAGTTATTTACTGTACATATATACATAGTTCATTGCACAAAATCTTAATTCAACAAAAGTCCATCAATTCCTGAGTTTTATGCCATTACTGCAATCGGCTCTTGAATCTTTTCTTTCGTACGACTCTTCTCTTCTTCCGGTAATTCCTTTGGTACATCTGGTAATAAAACATCCTTTGGTATTTCAGGAGCTTTCTCATTAATGTCTGCTTCCATCAATGCATCCAATTCTGCTTCAATTTCACTCTCGTCAATTTCTTCCTCTACAGCAAAAGTTGATGTCAATACTTCATCTATTTCTCTTTGCTTTTCGATGCCTTCTCTCGTCTCATCCATAACTTTTTCAATTTCATCGATAGACAACAAAGCGTGTAATTGCTTCAATGCAGTATTGCCAGTTTTTAGGCCATCAACAACTTTTATTTCAACTTGAGCAAATTCCAAATCATGAACCATACGCTCAAGATTTTCTAGCTGACCGTCTGCACGAGTCAGAACTTGTTCTTGATATTTCTTCTTGCGTAACAATAGTAATGCACGACTGTAAGAATAAATAATTACAAAATAATTTTAAGATAATGAAATGTAATTAATATGTTATGTAATATATCAATTAAGCAAAAATCTATAAAAAATGACTAAGAAATTTTTTTTAAATCACACATAAAAGAAATTATACATAAACATATAATCCATCTTAAATTTCTAATTGCCGAAAAATTTTAGCTAATAAGTAATGTACTAATTTTCAAATAAATGTAATATAGAATAAATATTGTGTATTATATAACGCTAATATAAAGTATGCAATTAAATATAGTATGTACAATTAAATACACAATATACTTTCTTTTCATATAATAATTAAACGTAAGATACGTACTCTTTTTTGCCATTTTTCAAAAGTTCCTTTGCAAGCAATCGTTCCTTCTCCAAGCTTTGCTCGATTTTCTTCTGGTACTGCTTCATTTTATCCCTTGTCTGTTTCACTTGCTGCAAATGTCAAAAAATGCGTCTCAGACAGTTTCGAGGTTATAATATGCACTACATACTTCTGATTTTTGTGTACTACGTATTTGACTTAATTTTCTGTCTGTAATGCGAATCAAATAATTACTAACAACTTACGGGTTGAGTTAAGTGTGACCAACGATAAGAGAATGATTTGACAGTTTCAGAAATAATGTTCTGAAGAAAGGGTTAAGACCACTTCTCTTACCAGGATTGCTTTGTCCTGCTCAGTGACCCGGCTCGGTTGTTTTTTCTTAGCGAAGAAAATTCCCATCTTGCACGTGATATCACAAAATGCGAATCGCGAGTCGAATTTGCAATTGACTCGCCTATCACGTCACGTCGCGTTTTACAATCGTCCACAATTGTCAAAAGTATAGCGTCAATTCTCACGGGGTGCCGGGGCTGCCGGGAGGCAGCCACGTTGGTCGTTCGATAGTCGATAAGTCGACGCTTACAATTCTCGAAACGAGCGCCGCCTACGTCACGTCACTCGCGCGGTATGATGGTGTTGTTCGATTGTAAATTCGCTCTCAATAATTGCGATAAATTCTTTGATTTCGCGGACGTTTCGTGCGTAAAAACATGCGTAAAAATTGACGAATTGTGACGTAATTGACACGTAATTTTCGATAATTACGGTGAAACGCATAGGCTGCATGCATATAATACGCATGAAGTATTATTTTATTGTTGTTATTCGCAAAGTGTTAAACAAGGATAAATGATGCGCACTTTGCGTGTAACGGAAACAATGGTACGAAGTCATACTTGCGATTGGAAACAATGGCACGAATTGCGAATCAGCTGCTATATATTATACATCGTCTAATGTACTTTGGAGATGACATTAGGTAATTTTTTATAATATTTTACATAAATAACAAGAGATGAGAAATATTGAAGAAAAACTATTGTATATATATGTAGTTGCAGCTTGATGCACATATAAGATAATTTAGTTTCTATCTAATCACGATTATAATTGAGATAATAAATTGCGGCGTTCGGTTTCAACCTATGGAATATTATTAATTATTTTTCTTTGGCATCAAAGCTTGTACTCAAAGCTTCGTATTCTTCAATCTTTTGATAAATTCTCGAATATCGTTTATACTTTAAAAGTTCACGAATACTTTTTAAAAATTGATATTTATGGAATTATTTAGTACTCAGTTTAATAATAATTTTTTTAAACAGTTATTGTAAAACAACACGTTGTTATAGATGTCAAACATTCAATAATTATAATTATTATTGGATCTTTGCATCTAATAATATTCTAATTTATACACTGCGGCTCTAAAGAATTATTATTAAGACAGTTGTTATTTGAAATAATTTGTTATTTGAATAAGTATAATTCCAAAAATTCGATTTTTTTGGCTATTTTTATCTAAATAATTAGATTGTTTGTTCTTAATTATTTGCATTTATGTTACATATATTAATTTTTACGATAAAATTATAATTATATATGGAATAAAAGCTGAGCAAAGTGGATAAATTTATGAAATTTGTAATTGCGGGTATATAATTCAGTATTGGAAGGTAGGGATCGAGCAATAAACCACAAAGACATTAGATTGAATTGAACAATGTCCATTATATTATATATTTTATTCCCACATACACACGGCACGTTGTGAACCTTTTCTTAAATATTAATAATATTATCGTAATAATAATAATAATCATCATAATCGTCATCATCATCATCATCTTCCTCGTCATTATCCTCGTCATCGTCGCAATGATAATAATTTTCAATAATTATAAGTAAACAATAATAAACATAATAATGTGAGAGAATTCATGTGAATTATATTTATATTTATGTATATATATTTATAATAAATCATATATCGCAATAATCATCGTATCATATAATATATATTTATATGTACAGAGGGGTATAATATATATTGTTATTCTTTATTAGTTTAATATTTATAATCGCAATATTATATTTATTTTTGTTTGTATACATACACAATTAATTAGATTATCGGCCCTCGCATGCGCCTCGTGGCGGATAATTTCTCACTTTCTATCTTTTGTTCCTATCTCGCTTTTCCCAACTGAGTGAACCCGGGACCGAGTAATATTCTCTCATAAATCGCTCGAGTGCAATCGATTGATCCTCGTGTCTCCCTCGCCCTGTTTGAGAAAAGCATCGTCGACGGACCCGGAATTCTTTCCATCGACCGGGTCAATCGATCGATTCGCTTCCTCGAACGCAACCTCGGCGCTCCGCGGTCGTTTTGTTTTTATCTTACAAAACATCCATTATAGTCTTGGCCGCTGTTGGATAGAGAGTCGATATTCCCCTCGTTTAACTTACACTTCTGAATTTTACTCGAGCGATTGAACGGGTGCTGTGTCAATTTCTCAACGCAGCAGTCGCGATCACGATTTAACGTTTCACGCGGAAGGGGAACACTCGGTTCTCCCACCAATAGCGGGTCTTTCATAAATATTCTGTACAACGTTATTATTATTATTATAAATCATCAATATATCTTATATAGTCTTATCGTTATGTCATTATTATCGGTAGTGTAAAATTGAAACTTTTACGTACTTACGTAGATTAGATTAGCGTCTTGCTCGCCCGCTCGCTCGCGGGCGGCCTATCGTTATGTATATATACCATTTTTTGTTCTTTTTCTTTTAAGTCGATACATAATCGTATAATTTAGTATGTCGCTATATGTACTGTAATCGTTTACGATTAGTAAGAATATGTAAAATTGGTATTTCACCTTATTCCTTGGCTTGCTCGTTTATAATTCAATAAATTCTCGTTTAAGCATCCACATAATCGTTTAATATACATGGAATTAAGAGGGGTTTAATTATTGCTTGTTATATTGCAAGTTTCCTCATTGCAAGCTATGCCATTCCGTCGAGCTTATTCGCAGTTCGCCGTTGCTCCTCTTTACAACTATCGCGATCCTTTCGCTGTGAATCACAGAAAGTATACCCAAAAGTTTGGTTTTCCTCGTTCGCTGCATCACCGATATCGATAATAAGACGTCATCAAGCCTAACGTACAATATAAATATTTGTCGAATTATCATAGTTTGTCGCTATTGAAATAAATTGGAATTTTTATCTTTCGGAAGGTTAGGTCTAAAATGTAAGAGATGTTATGAGAAATCTCTTAATTTTCATCGATCGGCATCGTTATAAAATAACAATATACCACAACGTGCTTATAAATCACTCAGATTTTTAATAATAATGTAATGCAAACAAGCTGTATTGTAGTGCCATTGCAGAGATCATTCTACGTATATATATAGTATATACGATCAGTTTTCCGAAAAGAGCATAAGTAAATGAATTTACTATTGCACATCGAGTGATACGTTTGTGATTACAAAATACATTTTGAAACGATATAAATATATTTAAAAAAAAATGAAAAAACTTGAAAGTGTTACTTTACAGCGTGATAAACGTGATTATCATAATCTTTATAAATGATAAACGTACTGATTATTATTGTACAGAAAAACGAAATAATTTTTCGAATAATCTATAATGATAAATTGCTAATGTCATGTTACACGTCACAGATCCATTTGATATGTGAATTTTAATGAATGTAAAATTAATTTTCCTTCTTTGTATATATATATATA
>NW_017304887.1:789032-791532 GCF_001594115.1 Trachymyrmex septentrionalis
GGTAATTCTATTATATAACTTGCAGATTGAGTGATGACATAACAAATCATCAATGAACGAGGAAAATAAACAAAACGCGATCATAAAACATTCACATTTCTTTGGTTTAAACCGACATTGACACAGCACGACTGTTAAGATATTATAAAGAGTACGAAAGATTGTTTTCGTTAAAATTGCGTTATATTAATTTATGTAATGCAATATAACCTGGATCTGAGAGAGCGCGCATTTCAAATAATTAAACAATCATTCTAAATTGCATCAATTGAATTACAGTCTTGCGGCAGGCAATGCAATACCTTTACGCGATAAATATATATATATATAGACATTGTATAAAACGGAAACTGTATCAAAGATACGGACGTATATTGTGGCTGGTCAAAGGACTAACTGAAGGACTGATAACATTTTATCAGTTGACATAACAGTTATGCATATATAGAATCGCGTTTAGCAAATAATGAACCTTTTGAGAAAGTGAATCAGCAGTTCGCGATTCGAAATAACTGTAATACTATGAGCGCTAATTGAACGGAAGAGATACATTTTCGAAAGATTCACTTTCTGCCAAACCTTTCTTCTTACGCGTTTGCCACTGTTGCGCCCGTATCGATAGAAATTTATAAGAACCACGCAATGTACAGATAACTATAGTAATGATAATTTTGTTGGAGTCCAGGTATGACGTTGATTAGTTCGACGGTTAGCAAATCCTTACTGAAGTTCGCACTTTTGCACGCAGGAAGAATATTAACATTTGGTTACGTGTAACGGCACATACGAACATACGCCAAATGTAATTACATCGTCATATATCTAGAATAGCATGATGCGTTGTGAGTGTATATATAGCTTATATACATATGGGATTATATTATATATCATATTCTCGTGCGTGTCCAGATGGACCGTCGTCGCCCGTCGTGTCGCTAATATATCGAACGTATCGTTGCTTAAGCAAGCTTTTATTTAACGCAAGTAACTTGATTTAAGAGACGACGAATGTCTCTCGGGACACGTTTTGAAAGCTTGATAAGGAAGCTTAACGCATTCACTGCCGGTTCTTATTTGTACGAGTAGCTCTTCGCTTGTCTGGCCTTTCAGATCTCGCGAGAGCGAAGACAACAGTGCACTATATGGTCGGCAGTGAATGAGTTTGTATTCAAGCGCTATTGAGTCGTAACGAAAAGGAGCGTCGTGATATGATGAAGTTCGTGAGTGGCGAACGCAATGTCATTAATATTGACAGCGATAACGTATATATGATAACATACTAATTGTAACAAAATTCAACAGAAAAGAGATAAACAAATTCAATTTTCCGTGCGGAAAATTATTAAATTCCAATAGGACTCTCGTCCTACTAGGCTCCATGATTCAGGCTTAAGACTAGATACACGCGATCGCCAAACAGTTCGTTTACTTGACTTGAGAATCTTTCTACTCGAGACTCAACCGTTTGACTGGACCGTGCTCCCTTTTTTGTTTGCAGTGCTTATTGCAGGATTATCTAGCTGCCGATAAAAAATCGGTGGGGGGTTGGCTTTGTTTTGTATGTGTCTTATAGATGGGATACGAATTCACACATAGGGTGATTTATTTATCTTTTACTCTCATGGAGTGAGCCTTAATGATAAAACTAGTGCCCACTTGGGGTTTTTTCGTTCTGTCCGTCGCTCTTTCAGAACAAGATAATTAAACTTTCTCTCTGTTTCACTATAAAAGTAATTTACGTCACACACACAATCCATTGATTTTATTCTCTAAAAATTATTATAATTTTTCGATAAAATTATAATTAAAAATTGCACTCGATCTAAATTTAAATTGTTAATTTACCCGGCCTGTTGTATAATTATATATTTGGTATTTTAAGAATAATTTTTTTCAACAAAAAGCTAGAATGTGCGTATAAATTAAATTTTGACGAGTTTACGAATATATGAAGTTCTTGAATGGACACGTAAGTCTTCAGATCAGATATATACATACATCTCCGAAAATGAAACACGTGATCTCGGGAACCGATTGATTATGCTATTGTACTCAAAATATTTTTGTTACGTATTTTTGTTTGCTTATCTAGCTACTCCATTCCAACGAATTTCGTTCGACATTCTCAAATCATTCATATCGCGAGAAAAGCTACGGAAAAGCCGATCATATTTTCTTGCAAATTGCCTCGGTCGATTGCTTTCTCACGTTCGAGGAAATCAAAATGGCGTAAAATTGGTGTCACGCAGCGAAGACACGCTAAACTAGCCACTCTAGAAAACGTATTTCTTTTAGTCGAGAAACAGAGAAATGCGTAAAAAAATGATCAAAGGATCGATATCGACAACTCCGTGAGAAATGGAATTCTGATATCTCGCCGTGCGCTGCTCTACGTTTGCGTCAATGTGTTCCTGTATTTACTGGCCATATAAACGCGCGTGCGTGCGAACGTGTTAATATGCGTAATGTAGATATATGCGTTTACCTATCGTAATAACAA
>NW_017304887.1:793478-793926 GCF_001594115.1 Trachymyrmex septentrionalis
ATATATTTTGCTTGTTCTTACACACTCAGTTTTCTTTCCTTTCCTTTCTCCTTTTCTCTTCTTCTCTCTCTTCCCCTCTCTCCTTTCTTCTTTTGCTTCTCTATTTTTTGTCTCTTATTCCTTTTTTTTTCTCTTCTACATATTTATGTTTGCATATTTTTTTAATTCTTCTACATTTATTCTTTTTTCTTTCTTTTTTTGCATGTGCATACATATGCTCGGACCCGGACGCACACGCACGCGCACACACACACACACACACACACACACACACACACACGCGCGCGCGCGCGCGCGCGCGCGCGCGTACATACATACACACTTTCTCTCTCTCTCTCATCCTCTCTCCCTCCCCCTTCCTTTCTTTCTCTCTGTCCCTAATTCTGTATTTCTCTTATTTTTTTTCATCCTTTTTATGTCATCTTATTTATATATTACGATCGCGTCT
>NW_017304887.1:794026-800733 GCF_001594115.1 Trachymyrmex septentrionalis
GAGAGAGGTTGCCGGAAGAACTCCAATCGCCTTAAAGTCGCATTTTATTGGTGAGTGTTTGTATTTCAGTATATTAATATTATGAAATTATGCAAAAATTGTAATTTGCAGAATGCGTAAATCGATATAAGGCGAGAAAGACGAAATGAATAGAGAAATTAAAATATGTTGTATTTATATTATACTTATGTTTAAGTGAGAATTAGAATACTATGAAGAAATTAATTAAACAATTTTAAACTGTGGTCTTATATAAGGATATAATTGATCTGAGTAGGTTTACTATTTTTTTTCTAATAAATGATTGCCTTTTCACAAATGGCGGTATATGCAAGAAGATTAATATATATCTAAATCAATAATTTATCCATTCAGTAAGCAAGAAACATTTTGGAATATTTCAATAACATTGTAGCATTGTTGTAATGTTGCTACAATGTTGCTGAAATAATTCAAAACGTTTCTTGTTTACTGGGTAATTTCCTTCACAGTATTCTGTTTTCCTCAAACAGTCATATCTGGTGAAATGTTCAATAAAATACGTATCTCTTTCTTTTTCAAAATTGCTGACTACGATTTCTCAAGGGTATCTTCTTTTGCAATTGATTGGCAGTAATAAATAATTCGATGATTTTGTTCACAAAGTTAACAATTCAATAATTATATAAGAACGTAATGATTTTTTATTATTTGACTATAAAAAAGTGAATAAAAAAATTAGATGAAATACAAAGTTACTTATATTTATTTTGTTTAATATTTAAAATAAATATTCTGATAATATTACATAACGATTTATAAATGTTATTTTAAAAAGTTTATGAAATGATATACGATATTATCCATGGTATGAAGAATTACAATTACAATAGTTATCTTTGACAGAAAATTTAAAATATTTAATAAAAAATTTTAAATGTTTAATATCAAGTGATTTATCAAAATTAGAATAAATTAGTAGTGTAATAAATTACTATAGAGTTGTAATTGAATTTTTTAAAACAAAGACAGTTAAGTTTTAGTCTTGTAATGTTGACTCCTTGAACTAGATCATCGAACCACAATTCATTTCTCTTGATCTCAATTCACTCCAATTTACATTATATTATATGACAGATCGTATTAGTATTTATGGAGAAAGAAGTAAATATAAAATTTAAAAAGAGAAAACACAATAAGATTTACAATATTTTGTGAAAAAATTTTAATTAGTTAAATATAAAACTTCATAATTCTAATATGTATGTGTTGGATCGAGGATAAAATGCAATGAATTTTTTTAGGCCGAAATCCATTCCGAACGTTAAATTGTTGATCATCGGTTAAACATTCCGCAAACGGAAGGCTTGGAATTCTCTCGGCCTTCTTTCTCTTCCCAATCACGAAAATTACGACTTATACACTTGACTGTTACCCTTTTTCTCTATTTTGCTTTTGTCTCTCTCTAGCTTTTCTCTTATCTTTTAAATATATTTTATTTGTGTCTTCTTTACTGCGATCTCGCGCGTCTTTTCTTAAGCCTACGTACGACGAATCTCACGTTTACGCTCTACGTTTTGTTGAGCTGGTGTTATGTCCTTGTTTATATGTATGTGTGTATGTGCACAATGTACTTGTATTATAATCTTTACATTTCCCTTATGAAGCTCACCCGTGTAATCCTGTTTCCTTATTTGTTATTGTTTGCAAGGTATGTCGCTGCGGCCATATTGTGTCTCTGCAATCCATTTTTGTTTGAGTTGATTAAAAATAAAATAAAAATAAAGTATATGTTAAAAAACATGATAAATCGCATTAGATCAAGCGCATTAGAAAAAAGCTTTAATTCTAGTTTTTATTTTAGAATATTTAGCATTTGATAGCGCCGAAAGGAAATCGCAAAATAAAATATAGAACACGAGAGACAACACGCGAAAGTATACATCTTCTTAGTTCTACAACGAGAATACCTATTATATTACTTTGTAACTGCGAGAATTTATAAATTTTTCTAAAACAATTGATATAAATTCAAGATTTACACACATATACATAATTAATCGTATATACAATATATAAATTAATTATTTAATAATTAGTAAATTATTTTTAACGGCAATTAAATAGACATGGTTCGGGAAAATATGTAATCAATAACTATTAATCATAATTGAATATGAAACCAAAATATATATTAATAGAGAAAATATATTTGATTAACAAATTTAACATAATTTTGGTATGTACAATTTATTTGCATATGTTGATAACTTAATATATCATCGTAATAGCCGTTAAAAAAACTGTTTAAATTCCACTTGTGAACACATTTCATTTATTATGTGACGAATGTATTGCATACAATTTAAAATATAGATTTATTGGCTCTTCTTCTTCAGTTTTTACTGTTTCAAATCAGTCAATGGAGAAAAGTAATATTACAGTCACAAATTATCACAATTTTACAGCACATTAATCTTCTTTTTCTTATGGTAATAGCCGATATTTTTATTCTAGCAATCAAGATTTGAATCTTCCATTCTTATAAGTAAATGAAAGATATTTTGAATCTACGTTTTTTTGATATTTTGTTCATTACTTTCAAAATCTAAAATATAGCTAACTTTCGTGTTTATAAAAAAATGGCTTTCATTAAATAATAATTATTTCAACAAAGGAAATTTCATTTATACTTTTGATTAAAAAAGGCAATTGTTCGAATAAAGTCGATCACTTTTTTATATCTTCTTATGCAATATGCCTATTTTGAACATTTGTTTGAAAATATCACGCTCCCTTTCATATTTTATCATTCTCTGGGCTATAACGGGATAGCATCATTCTGTTTTGTTCACAAGAGGATAGGCGGTGTACAAAACGTTGGTGACACACGCGATCGCAGTTTGCCCACTTTGTCTCTTTTCCCAGTCTCAATATATTGTTTTTTTTTTTTTGTATCTTCAAACGAACCGAGTTTTACGTCGCGCGCATAATTTAGGAACTTAAGAATACTGTCACTTCTTGTCGATATACTTTAATCTCCGCCATCTTGTCGCTGTACGTCTCTTTGTGGTCATGAAAAAGTATTGCTAACGTTCTTTAAGAATTGACTCGTTTTACACGCATTATTATTAATTCTTTTCTTTCCTTGCGTGCACGTTCATCAAAAGAAACAAAATGACTGCCGTTCCACGTGACGCACGTATCCAATTTAATAAAATTATTTCTCTTTTTCTCTCTCTCTTTTTTTTTGTTTTACCCTGTTGTTTAATGCAATAATAATAACAGCACGCATATAATAATCGCGTATATAATCGTCGTTTATATAATTATAATTCATCGATCGACGCTCTTTCTTGTGAATTTAATTATAGTAATGATAATATGTAATAAGGAACCATTTATTCTGCGATATCAACGAAACGCGAATGTCCCAGTCGTATAAATTACGCGCATAATTTATTAGGGGCGATGTGGCCCTTGTCACCAGAAAGAAGGGAGGAATTTCTCGTAAATCCTCTGCCAATGCGATGAGACCTTTCGCACCTTGTACATTATGTATTTTTAACGCACTGCCATTGTACTATAATAACAGCTGTATGAGATTTCTTTTTATGCGTGCAATTTTTGTTTTAAAAATAAAAAAATTTAATACGTTTACAGACAACGTGGAAGAATCTATAATTTTCTATCTAGTTCGTTCTTAGAATCCAGTGACGTTTTGTCAGTTACCGTTATAAAACGATTTGCATTATTATGGTTTATATGTTACAAAAGAATGTGCACGCATAATAAAAATTCAAGTATTTGTATTAATGTCGATTATCATTAATCGAGATAAACATGAAATTTCCTTTCCTTGTCTATATTATGTAGCTAGAAGTTTAATCTAGAAGATGACATTAAACCGATAATTCAGAGTTAATTGAACGAGACCGTTGATGCAACTTGCAATTAGCCTATGAATGTTAGTAATTAACTTGGTGATGATAGCCATCCACATTGAAATGGACCTTCTCGTCCGGTTATTTAAAGAAATAACACTACATGTCGATCACTCTTAATCGTTCGGGAAGCTCTCATGTGACTTGAATAATCATTTCTATTCTCACGCTAATTGAAATTCCTCTCGTCTTTCCGCGCAATATCATAAGGTCACGACAAAGTTAACCTAAACTTCAATTACCAATAATCCATTAGAATCTATCCAATCTTCACTCATTCACTCATCAATTGGATTGCGTTATACAATATAAGTTAAGTGATATTATCTGAAAGAAGGAGGAGTTGATCACAAGTTAGAATACGGGAAAACGACTTCAGAATACAATCTTTAGACCTCACCATCATTTTATTTGTTTTATTCGTTTTCTGCATTATATTAATTGTATAACGTAGTCCAATTGAGACTTGGTTCTCAAAAAGAGCCTACCTCTCGTTTACGTCGAGTGGACCTTGGGACTCTCCTAATATCCGAAATATTACTGGAAGCGCGATGGGACGCAACATCCGATGTCCAGCCATATTTGCGATATATAGATTATAATATAATATTCACTCTCACGTTTATGTCTTTCCTCGCTAGCCCATTTTAGTCCCTATATCTAATCGCGGCCGCAATATTAACGGTTACGCATTTTAATCCTAATGGGTAACTCTTTCGCACTCTCATGCACGCTCTTATCATCTTTCTCCCTATTCCTTTCGCGCTCGGTCTTTCTCTCATATATAACTTTAGGTTTTTATTTCTCATTTTTTTCCTTTCTCCTTCGATTCGTCCTCCCGTTAAATTAGCGTTTGAAGCGCATTGTCGACCGATGCTTCGTATATCGCGGACGAAGATTACGCGACATTTTTTCTATGTATATGTGTATATTTTATATACTACCTTTTCTCAACTCGATCCTTTACCGATCGTTTGATCTCCCGCTGTATGAATCTTAAGTTTGCACCTATACGTTGGTTATCACCGACGCTGGTTAACTAAATTTCTTTGCTTGTCTGTGTGTTATAGGTGGAACTATAATCTAATGAAGAACCATGAATCGCTAGACTCACACGTCAATCAGAGCTAGTTAAGCCAGACTATCGGTGTAACTCAGCCTTAGACGATTAGACGTCGGGGATGTGGAGGGTGTGTTATAGCTTTTATGTGTACGCGTGTGCGTGAGTGTTCGTGTGACGTGTGTCGCGGTTATTTGCCGCTGAAAAAAAAACTCATATCTTCTTTCTCTTTGATCGCATCGGCTCGTCTATAGGGTCATGCATATACGGCATTATTTTAAATTAATTATATAGTAATTTGCGTATGATACGCGTAATATACGTGTATATATATATATATATATATATATGTATATAACGAGGGTTTACTGCACGTAATCGGTTTTAAAGCTATACAGCGGCCGATTAGAGTCATAACAGTCATTGTCCGGCGCCTTCGGAAGCTCCGAATGGAACTTTGAAGTGAACGTTCGGTATTAGTCAGAATTACAGAGTAGTACAAATCAACGTCATTTACATCCTGATTTTTCTTCTATTTTAAAAGCAAGAATATTACTGCCCAGTGACTTTGTCGTAATGTAGTAAAGTTTAAGTATTTCTAATATAATAAAGGAATTATATATAACTTTTCCAAACTACTTAAATTGTCATAAAACACAGTATTCTTTTGAAGTTTGTAGTCATAATCGTCACACAGTAATCATCAGAAAACACGCTCGCATCTCGGCATTAAAGAGTACTCATAACCGTGTATCTGTACGGCGAGTTGCAATCATCCGAGATCATCCGAGATCTTAATAACGATTGAATAAATAATAAAGTTTTGAGTAGGCTCAATGAATAACTTGAGTTTGAATTATATTTCTATAAACGGCGTGCGACAAACGCCGCTTACGTTATCTATTGGAATTTAAATGGCGGATTTCGTCGATGAAATGTAGCTAGAGAACGTTTCCACTATTCTGTGATCCTAACAATATCATCCACTACTGTTCCTTCTTTCTGGAAGTCTTCCGATGTTGCGCGCATCTCATCGTTTGCCTCGTCGGCCCGAAATTCGACGGCAGCTCTCTCGCGCGTGTCTCTCTTCCATCTTCCCACAAATAATGCTAACAGCGTGACATCAAGTATGTAACACGCCTATGTAACTCCCTCGCTCGCCCGCCGCTACATCTTTCTGCATTATTTCGTTGCGCACCCGGGAAAGCAGTACTGCGACAGGACAGGAGAGAAGCACCATTCCGCCATTTAGCCAGCGAAAAGGCACGTTGGGAGAGAAGAAGGAGCTTGATTCTGCATGTACAGACGTAGAGAAAGGGCAGCAAAAAGGATCGCTCTTGATTTATCCGCTCTACTTTTTCATCTACTTTCATCCCTCTTCTCCTTTTCTCTCTTCTCCGCGTCATCGTACCTCTCTCGGCCGCCATTAAACTCTTCAACCCTTTCCCGCGCATACGATTAAAACTTGAAAGCCCAGAAACAAAGTCTTTCCCAGGTGTGAACGCGCGTGTGTGCCTATCATTATATAATGTACGTGGGCACGCGTGGTGCACGGCGCTCGTTAATAATTGCAATCGCCAATAATCATGTAATAATTAATAATTATTATTAATATTCGTGAGAGTTGGTATCTCTTCTGTTTCTTTAACTGTCTTAAATACTAGAGGTCATACGTTACCGTCTATAATAATTATCAATTATTTATATATTTATATATATATATA
>NW_017304887.1:800833-807645 GCF_001594115.1 Trachymyrmex septentrionalis
AATTTATTATTATTATATTATTATTCCTTTTATTAATGTCGGAGAACGGGCTGGCGTCAATACGCAGTTTCGGCCATAATTAGCCTATTGCAGCGCGCGTTGTTACCTCTTCCAGTTTCTGTCTGACGGTCGGTCTTCCTGTCGCTTTTCTCGTCTTTTTTCCTCTAGCCTACTCTGGACGTCTTCCCCGTTGCGCGTCAGTTTTTTTTTTCCCTTTACTCATCAACAGGATTAATTTTCTTCTCTCTATCTATAGTTGCATCCAACTGGATTCGACTAATGCTCTAAATTCTTTCTTAATGCATTATTGCATATTCGCGTAATATTACATCCGGTTATTTACAATCCGGATTTCGAAGTTGCATCGATTGAATCTTATTTAATAGTTGCCTTCTGTTCGACATTATCCGTTTTTGAATATATTGCAACTTTTGATCATTATTTATATCTTTGTATCTATACAGTAGGCGTGTTATTTTTTTTCGTCCAGAGATCGTCCACTGTTTAGCTGCCTCAAATCGTCCGTGTTGCTTATTATATCAGGCGACCGTGCTGCGTTCTGCCGTCTCGTCCATCCTGACGAAAAAGAATTAAAAGTTCAACAAGTTAAAATTTGTCTTCTGAAAAAAGCCAGTTTTGATTTCGAATGGATTCATATCAGCCGACGTAAAATAAAGAGGCACTTAAAATTTCTTTTTAAAGACATATCTGAATCTCGTGAGTGTCTTTTAGATGTGTAAAAATTAAGGATTGTCTTTTTTTTATACGAATCGTTAAAAAAAAAGGGTTTATTTTATCGTTCAGTGTTTTTTTTATTATTTATTGTTTCAAATAGAATTGTTTCCCATCAAGATAATATTATGTCAAAGGTTTGCAAGATGGGAGAAAAAGCTAAACTATTTAGCATGTCGTAAACAGTAACGTTAATAAACGTTCTTGCAGTCGTCAATAATCTCATGTAATAATTAATAAAACGTTCTTAATAAATTTATCTCGACATAAAACGTAAATACAACTCGACAAAATATTGCCGACAGCACACATACCTGTTATTAGGTCTTAACAAGGCTCAATGGTAGCCATTAGTGAACGCCGCTGGTATTAGAGGACCCTGGAACAATACAATATATCGGTCTCATCAACCTTCCCATAAAAATAATGATTATTACACAAGGATGAGCATAAAGATAAACCTTTACGTTTGCCTGCATATCTAAAATTGCAGCGTGCAATTGCGGTACTTGGCCTTTGAGGTTATTAAATCTTTTTTTTTCTTTTTTGCTGTTTCTCAAAATTCCATAATATATATATTGTAGATAATAATAAGTGACAAAAATGCAAAGGATAATACGCGAAGTGATGTTACATGGGTAGAGTCTTGGATATATTAAATATATATTGATATTGCAAAGAATGAATAGATTAGATAAATATTAAATTTATTTTCGATACAAGCCAATGTAATAATTGTCATACTATACCTGACGGACCAGAGATGTATTCAGAAAATATAGAATCAGAATATAGAATGTATAAAGCGTATATAATATGTACATAGAAGCAATCTTCTTTTGTGAGATTGATAACCGGTTGTATTAAATATAATATATATTCGCAAGAAGATATCGTATCTCCACACATTTGCTTGTTATAAATGCATAAAGCTGATGAAATTGCAATATGGAACGAAGCGATAAAGAGCTTGGTCGAGGGTCAAGTAATTTTTTAATTTTGCAATATTTTGTTACATTAATGTAAAATTCATTTCAAATTTTTGCATGCGATATAAATGTTTAAAGAAAAAAAAAAAAAAAAAGTATATGAACGTACATTTTTGCATCAAATTTATCTGGATAATTTGTTTATTTTATCAGTCGCAAAACATTTGTTGAGAAACGTTTAAATATCGAGAATATATTTGATCTTCTGTATTTACTATAATTAAAATGCGACGTAAAAACTTTCTTTAATTAGCTTTTTTTCCATAATCGTTTCCAACTGTTACTTCCTCTGATATCTTCCGGTTTAACCTCGTATCTGTTAATTAAAATGCGAAATTTTATTTAGTCGATGAAATTCAATTAATGCGTAAAGTGAATTGTGAGGAGAGAGAACAATTCACTTGTCGTGGATGCAATAGAAGAATAAATTAGAAGTGAGTGAGTCATGTACGATTATCTGTTTTTATCGTATAATAAAGTACGGAAGTACACACAGACTCTTATTGAAAATACGACTAGGCCTCTTTCATCCTTTCGTTCCATTTTATTATCGGGAGGGGCCCGATCCGATGAAGTAAGGGAAAGCATTAAGTGGACTTACGGGACTGTAGTTGAGCGGGGCACGGGATACGGCGATCGCGGGGAACGCGGTCGTGGGGGGCTGCGGGCTAGCTGCGGCCTGGACGTAGCTTGCGACTGCGGAATCCGCGGCTGCGGCTGCTGCTGCGGCGGCGGCGCTCGAGCTGTACATGTCAATCGGGCCCGGTGAATTGGCCGCCGGGAAAGACCGACCCTGCGGCCCACCGTGGCCGCCGGCCGCGTGCGGCGACGCCGGCGGGAACCCGGCCTGCGCTGCGGCCGCCTGGTAGTTGTTCATCACTGCAACGAACCCGCGTCAATCTTCACCCTCTTATCCGATCGAACGGACTTGACGTCGTTTGAGTCTTGACTCTTGAGACGAGAGGAAGCCTCACGAGTGAGGCTCCTCCTCGCCTTCCGCGAAACCCGCCAAAAGACACCAAGACACTTGGAAATTTCCTTCCGAATTTATACTTTGTTAAGAAATGCCATGAATAATCATTATTCTTTAAAACATCCTCAATTACTGTGGCCCAGTTGATTTTTAACACAATGCATAATCCACTGTAGTTTGATCATTCTTGTAATAACGTTATCGTTTTACATTAATATCAGTTTGTTTTTATTTATTTTCATTATCCGAAAGAAAAATTTTTCTTACAAAGTCAATGTACGAAGGTTTCAGCTTTGACTGCGTCAGAGTAGTTGAGGACAAAATCCAAAAAGATGTCATCTCTTTTATCTAACCGTTATATAACTGCAGATTAAATGATCGTTAAACCGCGTGTAATTTTCAATCCTGTAATTGTAGCGTAAACTGTTTAACAACAATTAAACATCTGAGTGACAATTATGGGACATGTATATTCGGATTGTTTCATTCTACCCGCGATAGCGATACGAGCGTTGCATGCCTTATCCTTTTTAGGAATCTTCCATGCAAGTACCTTGAGGCACATTGCTCCGTTGGCGTTTGCCCCTAGTTTTTAGTTTTTTCGTCGCTTTCCGCTTACTAATATCAAACTCATTTCAGTTGTATAATGATACGCTCTAGCAGGTTAAATCTCATTAGAGATAAGGTTCTTTAACTCATATATATATATATATATATATATACATATACTATAGTGTGATGTTCGTTGTAACGAGCTCACGCATATTCGTGCACAAATGAACGATAATCTCTGGTCTACATTTTACTTCGAGGACTGTGCATGTTAAATGATCAGGTAAAAATGATGCCGTCATATCGATGAGTACACATCTCGTTTGCATACATTGAATACAAGGAAAAGGATAGAGTCCATTTTTAACGAGTATCTTCTCGTAATTTCGTAATTGGAAAAGAAAGAGGAAGGAATGAAAGAAGACACTCATGAAGCGCATTGCAAGGCAGCCTTTACGTACGATCATAGAGATAATAAGAAAGCGCCTTGCACATATACATATATGTATGTATGACATTGTACAACACGTCAGTGGGACAAGCAACGCAATCGCACGAGGCAGTGATGGCGATCGACTTTGAAAAGTTACGAGATACAACAGGCTTTCGACTACGATTACTGTTCTAATGTTTGGTTCGTACGAGGGTTGATTTTCCTTCGTGTTCTTAAGAAGTCAAACGTAAAAATTGACAAGGTTCGTTCGATTAGAAAGGCCAAGCGACGAAAACTAAACTTACCCCATTTCGCGTGCAGCTCTCGAAGTAAAGACCCCGCGTGAGATTACAACGAGGGAAAATCAAATATGAGACGACACTATGATGCGGATAATTACGAAATTTCGTGCATTGGTAGATAAGTTTAACATTTAATTGTACCAATACTTTTTTAAAATAACACATGCATTTTTTTGTTATTGAATTGATTTAATCTAAATATAAATCTGAGGATTACTAATGGAAATAATAAATTATTTCATTCCTCGCGTCGATTATAGCGAAAATAAGGAAAATTCGAAAGCAATTTTTCTATTTCTTTTAAAGAATTTAATAAAATAATCGTGTTCTCCCTTTTGCATCAAATTCAATTGTGTTGGCAAGAAAAAATAATATTAAATAATATTGAAAATAATATTAATCTAATAGATCAATAAACAATACCAATCTAGAGCTAATTTTTCACAAATAATTGTACATTAAATAATGTTCTTTCTAATAATATAAATCTTTCGGGTATCTCTAATTTTTTACTATGCCTTTGTCTGCTTTTGCAACTGGAATATTTCGTGCAGTGAAACGACATGGGAAATATATGTAACTTCTGCGAGCTTTTTCTGCACGTTAACGAATGATATTTGATACATAATGCACAGCAAGGATTAAGTACTAATGCGATTACTATGTTTATAGTATGTTCGAAACTCTCTTTCTAAACCCCTGCCAACAACTGCTCTTCGTTCCCATACATACAAAAGTAACAAGGAACGAAATCATAGCGAAACTACTCTACGCTACTTTCGAAGCTGTATCACACACACAGGAAAACAGTGTCTCGGCGTGTCGTCCGCATTCTGAAACTTTAGTACTCGTAAAAACTCTGACAGATAGCCAATAAGAAGCGGCGGAGATTAATGCATCTGACTCGAGCAATTCCGTATATCGCGCTCACGTTGTTCGCGCGCAAGAGCTCGCGTAAATGTCATACGGTACGTACTTTCGGATTAACGGCGGTCACGGAAGCGAAGGAAGAAAAAGACGACAGGAAAAACAAGAAGGAAGAAGAAGAAGAAGAAGAAGAAGAAGCGAAAGAAATAGCAGAGAAGAGAGTGGGTGTGCGGTAAGGAGAAAGAGAGCGAGAGAGTGAGAGAGCGGGAGAGAGAGAGAGAGAGAGAGAGAGAGAGAAAGAGAGAGAGAGAGAGATCGTAAGCGGGCGGTACGCGAAGAATTTGAAACTCTCTCGAGTCTCGAGGCAGGCGAGGAAAAGAGAGACCGATGCGGTGACGACGGGGCCACGGGAAACCGAAAACGCGCCCCGGCGCGTATAATCTAAAAACCCATTCAGCTTTTAAACTCTTGACAATGGCGGCCGGTTACAAAGTTTTGCGCTGGTACCATAGCGAGAGGAGGGCGCGTAGGGATCGTAGGGGTCGGAGGAGGAACGAGCGCGATTCAAAAGTTTGATTTATTTGAGAGAAGATTGCGGACGGCACGACGCGACGGCGGGCAGATCGGGGGCAGATTCTAGATGGGGAGTACGAAAAAAAGAATAGAAGAACTACAGAGGCGTATTTCGCTGCCGGCATCCCGGCGCCTTCGCATGTGTGGCGCTTCTCTTCGGGAATGCCTGTATGCCGCTTGATCGCCTTCTTTTCCTTCCGTTCTGCCGCGTCTCATCTCCGTGATTCGACAGGAAGCGATGATCGCGTGATAACAGAGAGATGAAAAGTAATGAGACGGTAGTTTGGATCTGTTAGGATTCAATAATATTTTTCTTTAGGAAATCACGTTATTTTACAACGAGATGAAGGAAGGTCTGTAAAGAAACAGGAAGTTTTCGTTAAACTGAAAAATTATTCGTCTCTGCTTTTTTCAACTGGCGGAATAAGCGACAAGATTTCACTTACTTTATTGATATTCCGAAAATAACATCACGAATGACGTTAATGACTTCTTACATATATACATATGTAAGATAGTTTCCTTCGGTTGTGTTAAGATTTATATATATATATATATATAATGCGGTTAATAAAATATTTCTATGTATAATAGTCATGCACAGTAATGATATCAATCATGCACAGTAGCCATGCTTTCAGTTGTTCGCGTACACGAATCGTAATCGTCTTCTGAAATTACAGACATTAACCGATCGAAATCTTTCTCCGACTGTTATTATTTCACTGAATGGAGATTGATTCTTGAAAATTAACATGAAATGGTAAAATTTGAAATCTTAAAGGATAACGTTTCGCAAAGTTATCCATTTCCATACTTAGAAGTAGAATTGAGTTTGAGAAAATATCGCATCAAAATACTGGACGTATTAAAATGAGATGGCAGAAGCAATGATTGATTCAAACGTAATATTGCATTTAATGTTTTATTCCGCAATATTCCGGTTCGTGCGACCGTGAGTATTCTCTCAAAGATATTGCGCACAATCCTTACTGCTTGCAATCTCGCGTGACTAGTTAGCGAAAAAGCCATCATAGCCGAAATTGTTTGCATTTCTGAGCGAATCGATCGCGACGCGATGAAGCGAGTTGAGAAAGCGCATTACATTCGTAGTCAAGGAGAAGAAAAACTTTAAAAACGTACCAGAAAGTGCTTGTGTAAGTAAGGGCGTGTTGTTGTTTGGGGTGAGTTGTCCATTGGTTAGATCCACTGAAACATAAAACTTCGGTCACAACTGCGCCATACTTGAAACATACGTAGGTATGTGCTGCTGCTATTCATTTTCCTCGACTATCACTCGGCAATAGTCTAAAAGCTAATATGTATATATATATATATATATATATATATATATATATATACGCTTTGAAATATATAAAAGTTCACAAAGA
>NW_017304887.1:807745-810107 GCF_001594115.1 Trachymyrmex septentrionalis
GAAAAGAATAGAACAGAGAAATGATGACGCGCCAGATGGACGATTGAAGAGAGAACAGACGCAAAAAAAGTGATTTTTCTGAATGTGTTGCTTTGTCAATCGTCTCTCTTGTTTTCGAGTTTCGTCCGAGGATGTTGACAATCCTCGAGCGTATACGTGCCTTCTGCCTCTCGTCTTTGACACATTCAAGTGTGAAAAGTGGCTCTTAAACATTCGTATACAGACACCGTGGTTCTTCTATTCGCGAAAAATTACATTCGACGGATGAGTTCGCGCGTGTAAGAAAACACGTTGGAAATAACGGAAGCGCCATACATCGCCGAAAAGTGTGACAGGTGTTTTTCTCTAGGCACTTAGAAAGCTCTCTTGCTCGTATCGTTGGTATCAGCTTTCTCCATCGGGCGAGGATGCTCGAAACCGCGTTGGCGTTTACTGCCACGACTACGGTTTCGACTTCGGATGCATCGGCTGGCTGTGGCAATAATGGAACCTAGGGGTATCGATCGCCGTCGAAACTACAGTGCGAGAGACTCCCTAGAGTAGCACTCGATGCATCGAAATGCACTTCGGTATTAATATGCATTTTCCGTACGGAATAGACGAAGGCAGAAACGAACGAAACGCGATAAACGAGGTGGGACGATTCAGGAAGAATTCTCAAGAAATGGTTGTACTTCGAAAGATCGCGCATAGGGGATTTCTGCAGATAGAGTTAGAAAGAAAGTGAAAAAGATATATATATATATATATATATATATATAGAGAGAGAGAGAGAGAGAGAGAGAGAGAGAGAGAGAGAGAAAGAGAATGAGAGAAAGAAACGGATGATGGTGAAAAAAGGTACGTATGTAAAAGACAGATAGACAAACGAAGAAAGAGAAGGAGGTGTTTCGAAGTGCGTATTTCGAGCAAAGTGAATGTCGACTTCATACATTTCTTTCGGAGTGCATTGCGTTGGACGTGTTGCATCGGCGCCTCTGTATACACGCGGCCTGCATTCTCACTTCCTGTTCCGTGGTAGTACACCGCCGGCACTCCTAACATTAATAAAGAACAAGAAGAAAGCTGAGAATGATGAGAAACAAAAACGGGGGGACGGGGAGTACGATCTGTAATGCGAATTGTTACACCATGGCTAAGAAGAAACAAAGATTTATGTTAACGTACTGCGTGAATTAAATAACACATTGTATTATTGCGTAGAAGCATTTCTATGCTACAATTTAACTCTGACAACGTGCATACCTGCGTGGTTTGTACATGTAGAAAGATATCGTTCTATTGCTAAGAAAAGTGATCACTCAGTTTACTCTCTCCTTTATTATTAAGTAACGGTTATCTTTAATAAAGAAAATTTTCTTGATAATAATATCATAAAAAAATATACTTATTATAAATTTTAAAAAATTCATTATTATTATGTGCTTAAAGAATTATTTTCTTCTGAAAAATATTATAAAATTGAGCGAAAAAGCGACTTTATATAATAAGCGAAGCAAATTTGTTTTAATTTAATAATCTTAATTGAAGTATTAAATTTATTAGGATTTGAAATATATTTTGAATGCATTTTATGCTTGTGATGAATTTATTATAGATTTGTGAGTATATGAACTTTCGAAATATACTTGAAACAAATAATTATTATTACGTACAGTATATGTCTTTCTGTGTGTACAGATATCGTAACATAAATATATTTGATAGTTCATATTCAATATTTAAATTGCATTTATGTTGTCAAGTTATAAAAAACACTGTAACGTAACATATGATAACATAAATTATATTTGCTAATTGAAATGTTTAAATTGCAATTGTTAAAACAAAAAGAATTCTTTTATATTTCTTATATTTTTTATTCCATTTCTTCTAACGTTATAGTTTTGTAATTACATTTTTTTATGTATATCTTTATTAATTTCAGTATATACACATACGTTTAGCTAATAGATTAGAAAATATAATTTAAATTTGTCAATTTTAACTCGTTTAGTTGCATCTTATTGAACGATGCGTGGATATTATTGGGTACATATTACTAGATTGTTTCATTCTGTTATATTATTAATAACTTAATTGAGATTGCGATTTGCAAAATGAGTGTTATTGTCACGCATTACGAGAACATTAAAAAAAATTAAAAGGGAAGTCACATTTATAAAAGATTAAACAAAGCATTTAAGATTGTCGTCAAATATAAACGTGTCAGCGAAAATATTGTCTCAATTTAGTAGATATTACTTCGTGGTATGTCATATATGGAAGGATCGTGGAAAAACTGGAAAAATGCAAATAAGAGATGCAATGAAAATAGCTAGGAATAGAAGCGGGTTAAGCTTTTATATATATATATATATAT
>NW_017304887.1:810207-816133 GCF_001594115.1 Trachymyrmex septentrionalis
AGTCATAGAGAACGCAAAAATTTTATATACATACGCTTATAAAATCTCAAATTAAGAATAATTATAATTATATAATAGTAGTCGAATTTTAAGTACTTTTTCAAATAAGAATAATTTTAGTAAGTTTAATTTTAAAGTAAGGAACATATGTATAAATACATAACGAATTCTCATTTTATTTTAAATAGATTTTAATTAATTAATTAAAGTATTTAATTTAATATCATTAAAAAAAATAATATTAAAAAATGTGTGATATAACAAAACGACGATAACTTAATAAATCGTATGTATATAACATTGATATGTAATTAAAAATGTAGAATATGAAATGAAATTACAATTATTAATGTTAAATTAAAAATAATATTACGCATATATATATAATTAAATATCATTTATTTAAATTCACTCTTTAAGCTCCAAAAAAATTCATCGGATATATATTTCTTGTAGGCTATTTCAGAAAATTACAACAAGTTATATTTTCACTATACTTATTTTATGCAAGCAACTTAAAATATCGCAGGATTTCATCTAAGAACACCAAATCTCAATAATAAATGCTAGCAAATATTTTACCTTAAAAAACATTATGTTTACTTAATAAATATTGATACAGAATTCATATTATAATACACTGAGGAAAATGATCTGTTGGATTAAATAGTGATTTTGGTGGAAAGTGGGACAAATCAGAATTTTCTGGTGAAATCTACTAGAATTCTAGTTGAAATAACTGAAATTCTGATTGATATAATTATTCTGGAAAAAATACGAATTTTAGTAGATTTTATCATATTGCATCAACCAGAATTCTAATTATCTCAACCAGAATTCTGCTAAATTTAACCAAAAAATTCTGATTCATCCATTTTCAACCAGAAATTTTTTCAGTGATACAACAACTACATATTTTTAATACAAAGTATTATAAAATAAAATTAAAAATTATAAAAGAAAAATTACACAAGGAAAAAAATATTTTCGTTTCTTCTGATATTATTTAATGTAATTAATGTAATTTTGGTGTTTCTAGAATTAAATGGTACTCAAAGCAAAACAAGAAGCGGGAATAACTCTTTAACATATTACGCATAAGCGATTGTGTGCGAAGTGCAATGTGTATAATTTGAGAATGGAATCGGAAATATGAGAATACTGTTGAAGATCAAAATCATATTTTTGATGCATCGTTAATATGAGGGAAGGGAATGGCCCTTCTCTCTCTATATATATATAGTATATATATATAATATATTGTCGTAGCGACATGTTTTCATGGAGAAGCCTCGTTTTGGGCGTGCAACTATCGGCGCTGATAACGCGATTGCGAGAGAGGGTGAATGGACCATAAATCGTGGATCGACGTGATTTGTATGGGGTATCACGGCGCTTAATGGTGTGGCTTGTCTCTATCGACATGTTCTGACCGGAAGTTCCGAGCTGCCATAGTTAGAGGGAAACACTCTGTAGACCTGTCCGCCGTAACCTGACGATTTACGTGCATTCATATCTTTTCGATATTTGGCACTATGAATGAATCGTGCCCGAGAGAATGTAGATATGTAAATTAAAAAAAAAAAAAGTTTTAAATTCAAAATAATTTGGAGAAAATTAGATAGAAATTTGAAATAGAAGTATATTTTTTTGTAGAAATCAGATTCATATATCGGTATCCGACTTGAATTATAAATCAATGGCGGCGAAAATTATTTGTGCAATTAAAATGTAGGTATTATATATTCCTAATGATACTTAGTTTCAACTTATGTTAACAATAATGTGCTTTATGCGGATTAAAATATTTTCTTCGATATTCTGTGCGATTTATATTTTCGTTAGAAAAAAAGCGTAAGTAACAATGAAACGAGAGAGAAAAAAATATAATAAATATTCGAAAAGTGATAAAAAGAGAGAGAAAGAGAAGAGCGTCGCGCGTGGGTCTCGGGTCGGACAGGTTGACGAATGAAACGGAAATCCTTGCCAGCGGGCGTTTATCGGAAGTTTCATAAAAAGAAAGGGGCCGCACACGTCCATGTCCAGCCCTCGAAACGGGTGCGGCTTCCGGAGTTCGCGACAACCGACGGCTGTACCGATAGCTTTTTGGGGTCGTATCTCGATCCGGCCAAAAATAGCGATACACATAAGCACACATGTATATCCCATATACACAAGTGGTCAGGTACGTATATACAGGGTACTTCGGAGATTGCTCGCTTTCTCTAAACGACAAATATTAGGCAGACGCAAAAGATGTTAGAAGTATATTTAATATCGCAATCGTAATATTAGAAAAGCAATAATTACTTAATGTTACGAAACATCATTATATTACGCTTAAATTACATGCGATTGGTCAATAAAACGGTGAGCGATTTAAATTTGCAAATAAGGTATGAAATCATATTTTGCAGATAGATTTCAAATGAAACATTTTACAATTTGATATTGTGTTACCGAGATACAGAATATCGAAAAAAAGCTCATGAAAATAAGTTGAATATATTCCCTTACGAGATGTTGGAATGAACATCTCTAAATTCTTCAAAAATTCTTTAGCGGATAAAAGCGTACGACCTCTGGGGCACCTTATATAAATACGTATATACTAAGTATATACTAAGTCTGCCCGTGGAAATCCTTATTGCCTGGGTTTGGCCGTCCATCGAAACGACCGACGCGTAGGGATCTAGGCCAAGAGTTCATCTATTTCGAGTGAATCTCCAGCTGACGTAAACGCGATCGAGACTTTAGATAAGGACTTCGCACCGCGAAATCTAGGGGACTCCGAGTAGTGTGAAACTGGTGAAGCTTTGAGTCCCCCAAATTCTGACGTCCACTCAAAGTTGGTTGGGTGGAAAAGTGTGGGATCAGCCGAAAGCTACCACCAAAATGAAGAACGTTCGACTTGTAAAAGATATATCAATACGTCTGTCATGAGATAATTCCGTCCTGAAAATTGATTCTGCATCGAAATTGAAGACTTATCGAGAGAGCTTATACATATTTTGAAACAAACTATATACCTATAAGGTTTATCTGTTTAAAGGGCTTCAGTAAGAAACTGCACGTGAAGTTGTATGAAGGTGGAAAGCAAGTTTTTTCCTTGGAATATTAGATTTATCTTTAGATGTAATTAAGATATTTTTTTCTCTGTAGAAATTATATTTGCTTTTCTTTTAAAAGAAGCGATATCAGTGAGCAATTTGTAAGTGCATATTCTCACAAAAGCTTGAAAGTTTCCTTTCTTCTCCATTCCTCTCTATCGTAGATTAAGGGACAATAGGCAACCAAATGATATAAAAAAAGTCATTGCAAATGTAATAAGGATTATATATTGCGCCGTCACCATAAAATATATGATCATATTTAGAATATTTAAAGATTCTTCTAATGAAAAAGAATGAAAAAGTATGAAAATGATTAATTAAACGAAACATTATCGATCAGCTTGTTTTTATATTCCAGATGCATATTCTACTTTTATATCTCCTAATTCTTTTGTAATTGTAAATAAGTAGAGTGTATGTTTAAAGAAAATGTTTAAAGAAAATTATATGTTAAGTAGATGTTATTTCATAATGCAAATATATGTGACATAATAATTGCTTAAGTGGAACGCACTGCAAATGGTTAGTATTTTTCAATCAATTACAAAGGAAGATTTTAAGATATCGAAACCTCTGAAAGCGTTCGATTCGTTTTGAACACGCAACACAAGTATGCAAGAGATTTCAATGTTGTGAGGACAGTCCTATACAAGAGCGCCACAATGTTGATTTGCATCATAACAATTACATCATATTGAAGCGAATAGATCCTAACCACCGTAATAACGAGGAGTCTCTATTCTTCCATAATTAAAGAGTGAAGTGCACAACAACTTTGACGAAGCAACACATTGGTCGAATCATGTTGTTAATTAGCGTCATACGATTAAAGATACGATTGTCATAACGAGCAGTTAATTCGCGCATTCATGCTCGGCAATGACGGAATTATTAAAACAATGTGTTAGGTTAAGCAAATTAGTAGATATTTTTCGGATGGCAAAATCGTTGGCATATCCTAAACTACACACACGCGTTAGTGGGCTATATGCCGGTAATAATCGTAACTTGTACATATTGTAGGCAAAATATATAAATATATATCATCGTAACAGATTGAAGTTTCTAAACTACGAGCTCGTCAGTATGTGTCACGCTGCTAACTCTAATTAGCATTCTAATGCTAGCGGTCAAATAAACGGCAAGAAATAACGACGTTCGGGCTATAAGTTTTACGATCGTAAATTTCTAACTCAGAGATACTAGCCGCGAATACAGCAGGTGTTTATACAATTGCGTAGGGAGATACAAGGAGAGTTGGACAATTAAATTGACAGATGGACACACGACACACAAAGAAGATAATCACTCTCGTTCTATCTACGTCTAATCTACTGTTCTATAAATTCTACACAGAAGCTGCAGGCGAAACGTCGCAGCGAATCGCCTTACCGCTTTTCAAACAATGTTTTCGAAAAATCTACTTCATCTATGTATAAATTTAACTTATTATAAATTCAGAACAACACTCAAAAAACTTGTCATACACGAAGATACTTGTTACGATCGCTCGAGGTAGACTATTTTAACTCGGATATGTAACTATAACCTAAACATCTTAGCTGAGATTGCCAACTACGTTTCTTGATAATAAATATCAATTGGTGTAATTTAATATAAAAAACATTTTTCTCGCGTATCTTGGCAACATCGTTATTATAGGATATGGATATATTACTATCATCATATGATGGAAATACGTTTTCGACAAAAGTTAAAGAAAAATATTAGAAGTGTAGGTAGGCACTCCCAGCGTTAATTCTAAATTATTTACTCTCAATATTAATTACAAAGATTAGTCGACAACGATCTGTTTTGTACTACAAACTGCTTCTAACCAGAAACTATACATATCATCGTTTAACTCGATTTATCTAAATTGTCTACATTTTTGTACCACCACGGGAAGATCGGAATGTATCTCTCTCAATAACGATACTGTCGTTTTCGTTTAATTACAGCTATCGTTTCAGTCTGCATGTTTGCTAGTTGATAAAATAAACAATCGACCCGTTGTGGTTAAACTAGGCGTTTGTACTAGACAATATATATTAATTAATATCACTTTATATATACGGCGATGTTTCTAAAAGATAGTAGGTGTAGCTAGATGGTAGATTACTCGCCCCTAGATGACTGCATCTTCAACGACGTCTTCGTCATCGATCTCGGCAATGGTTCCGTCCCGGACGCCTTCCCTCCATTTTTGCGATATTCAACTCGAATTCGTTTGCCTCACGAAAAAACTGACCCATAGCCGCGCAACGTAATGAGCAAAATCGTGCGGCACGATATTACGAAAATGATAATAGAAAGCGTGAAAATAATAAAAGATATTTCAGAGCTTGTAAGAAAAAAAAATATATACATACAAATCATACAACGTATAAGAGATTATGGAAAATATTTGTAAACTAGAGTAGCCCTTTGGTACATTTAACACTCTCGTGTAACACTTTTGATGGGCTATGGGTCGCGCGGGAAAAGATCAAGAGTGCTTTTACGAGACTGATTTCAGTTTTCACTAGAACTACATACAACCAGTTTGGATACATGCAAGCGTTGCTCCAACCGGCGCGCAAAGTAGCGACAACAGTCAAAGAGTGATAAATATTCATAAGTAGAATGCTCAAAAAGGTATGAATATACATTTACTTCTTTGATTAGTAAAAAGGCTCGTATTCTCTTAACTGTAACAGTCTAGTCCTGGATCAATTGTCTAATATAAAGATCACCTTTAATGTCAGCGGCAGATGAGAATCTGATGACCTCGTTTAAATACCGCACGAGAATACGAGCTAAAGTATCGAGTA
>NW_017304887.1:816233-828539 GCF_001594115.1 Trachymyrmex septentrionalis
CTAAGTCAATTCTGGATCAAGTCTAATATAAAGATCACCTTTAATGTCAGCGGCAGATGAGAATCTGGTGACCTCGTTTAAATACCGCACGAGAATACGAGCTAAAGTATCGAGTATCGATAGCTTTAAAGCAAGTTCTGTAAATTGAGATTTTCCGGCATTTTGTGACCGGTCGCGGCTCCGTTTTTACTTTAAAGAGAATCCTTCCCGCGGAACATCAAGGTTAAGAAAGGATCTATAATAGTCCTTTTGTCATGCGACGTGTTATGCACACAAATCTCCTGTAACACGCTCGTTCAAACAGACCTATATAGACATCAGGCTAAGTTCTAGTGAAAACTAATGTTAGGCTCGAGTACTCATATGGATAATAGAACGATGGAAGATTTGGATATAACTATGTATACTATGAGCTAGGCAGCCATCCAACACCAGTACGATATACGGGATTTAAACGTATATACGTATACGTAGAAATCAAAATGGCTCTCGTTACTTGTTAAACTATTCTAAACACTAAACGTATATTTATATGTATATATAAATATTTATTGAAAGACTTCTGACCAATCAGAGATTATCTCGATACGTATTCATGCGGTAAATACGAGAATATCGTGTTACCAATTTTTTTTTTGTATTTGCTATATGAGTATCTAGGTGTCTCTGAGTTGAACAATATGTGCACTGATTCTATTTTTGAAATACAGAATTGCAATTCGCCAGTTGTTTGTACGACAGATTATATATACGGAATGCCCCGAGAAATATATGCGATACAGCACAGTATTATATCTACCGAATAACTCTATCAATATTCCATTGAATAACTTGACACATATTTCTGAAAATAGCTTCAATACATATTTATGACTCAGAATCGTATGAATATCATAAAGTTTTTTCGAAATTATGTAAAATCAAATAATCAGTTTTCATTATTGATGAAAGCAAATTGTTTTTGATGCAGTAATTTTCCCTGCAGTCGAGCTAAGAAAAGAAATTTGTTCCGAGAAACATTTTATTGAGAAGTCATGGTTAAACATTTCTCTATATAGGTATGTCTTTTACCTTAGTTATGTTAGAACTGTTTTACGGTAGAGTTATCGAAGAAGCGAGTTAGGTTGTAAAAAAATCAACTTTCTTTTGGCGTGTTAAATAGCGATTAAGAGCGGCTTTAAAGCAGATTTGAAAACATAGATACGTAGTAACAAATGTAAGGAGAGCAAACCAAACTCGAGGTAGAGGCAAGAAACTAATTCGAACTTTTACCGCTGCAGCGAAATCGTATAAGGCTGTGATTTACATCGCTTCTTCGATACTTACCCTTTGCCAATCGTATTACGCCGATTGAAGAACCAATTATTCCCTTAATGAAATTGCAATAAAATATCTCATGCCGTTACACGATATGGCGCGGCGGTCATTTTTTGTGACGATAAAACTGGTTATCGGGCGATCATATTAATTCATTTTAATCGCCTGTTCGTTGAAAGCGCCGATCATCCGATTCCCAATTTAGTGGAAAGTATAACGTAATATTAACGTAACGGTACACTGCACATATATCATATTACGCGACCTCTATATATACGCAGATTTATTTTAATGTGATAGAACACGTCTATAATGATGGAACTAATAAATTGTTAATTGCCATAGATTTTGTACCAATTACAGAATTGATAAGGTTCTTTGAATTTCATATACGTATACAAATGTAAATAGAGATCGAGATGAATTTTTGCTACAATTTTTATTGATAAAGTATACGTTAAATTGACATAAAGGAAGTAGGACGGCGCGGATATTTTAATAATACGTATCCTATATTTTCGCCGCGAACACGAGAGAGAAAGAAAAAGAATACATTTGTACGTGAATCGATCGGTTTTTAAAATCGCACGTGGTGAGAAAGACGAACGAGGACAAATACAGATCGCGTAGACGATACAACGAACAACGGATGCACAACTAACATACGATTTTCTGTTTCCTAAGCATTCCATAAAAATAGATATATAGAATATACATATGTATATTTATATACGAAAAGAGTTCAACCAATAATAAACACTATCGGTGACAATACTCGAACTATGGGTACCTAAAGTAACTAGATAGCAACAATGTCTCGTATTCAATCAGCATTAAGTAATGTATGAGAATGATAGTGATGTGAAATTGAATTCAGACCAAGCAAGCGAGTACGAATAAACATGAATAAACAGCTTGTTTCAATACTGTACTGCTGGTACTGTTCGCATTCATTGAAACAAGTTATTCATTCGTGTCTGTTTCGCTATCGTCTACTTGGTTTGAATCCAGATTAAGAAAGTGTTGATTTGTACGTTTTGTGTGAATAGTTAATTCGTTAATAATTAAACAAAAATAGAAGCTATCATGTATAATATTTGCCAATGAAGTAATCAAGAATTTTCATAACAATTTTTAGCAAAAGTAAGAATTCGAATATTGAATTTTAAATATATAATTTAAAGATTTATTATTATCAAAAGCAGATTAAAATATCCGCTTGTTATGAATATCATCAGTTGAGAACGTAGTAACAAAAATAATAATATCAGAGATATATTTTAGAATCAAGAAAATATCTCTCGATAGAATTTTAATGCCGATTTCAAATACCATTATAACTTATTAAATTTTTCTCATAAATAATTTTTTAAATTATCTAAAATAACAACAGTTTAGAACATTAAACATTTTAAATGTCCAGATTCATTCACGATTCTTATGTACGAAAAAAGTTTTGATACGCACATACAGCGATATTGAGTATAGTGTTTACAGTGGACTGACAATGAGTACGTATGTGTTTGTGCAATGCGTGAACGTGTATGTGGAATCTGGGTATGTACTACGTACTACGGATTACGGTTACCGTCAACACGAGCGAGAACACGAGAACTTGGTGGAACAACCTGGCACTTTGGGGTTGAAGCTTACCGGTGCAACCCCCGCTGGGGCTCACGGACACTCGGCCTACCCTTGGCCCCACTGCGCGGTACACGACCGCTCCTACCCAACAAGAGACATCACCGATCTTACATGATATAGAAATGTCCGTCAATCATACTAAGATAATTTTATCATCTATTGACAATTGGACAACTTGGTGCTGGATTAAGTTTCGTATAAAATTCGTAACCACATTCAAGTTTCCTTTACGTTATTATGTAAAATTACGTTATATGTGAAAAAATAGATATCTTTTATAATGAAATCTATAAATGTAGCAAAAATGTTTATTCTTCTGCTTATTTTTATAATTTTTTAATTTTTCGAAAAAACCCAACAATTCGATCTTTTTAAAAATTAATTGCGAATATAAAAATATATCAAGTATAGAAATATGTATGTACAAATTGAATGAATTATATTAATGAATAAAAAAGTTCGTGATTGTGTACACGGTGTGCCTACGGTTTATAATTAAATGAGAAATACAAATATGTACATATGCATATTAAAATTACCACTATATAAATATCTGCAATTGCTGTTTTAATAGCATTTTATAAATATGAAGAAAGTTCTCCACACTATCAAGATTTTCTGTACATAAATCTTTTTTGCTTTTTTATTTATATAATTTATATTTTACACTCAGTGAAAATCTTTGATTAAAAAAAAATTTGTTTGAATCAAAGAAATGTGTGCATTGTTATATAATTAAAGAAAAGTTTCTTTGATTTAAACGTTATTTCTTAAAATCAAATAAATTCTTCTTTGATTTGAATATTATTTCTTGAAATAAAGTAAATTTTTATTTTTCTCAAAGGCATTTTCACTTCAACTTAAAAAAAATCAATGAAAGAAACGATTTTTTTTATTTAAACATAATTTTTCTCTGGATATACAACGCACTTAATTCAGCACCGTATATTCCATATTATGCTTCTAGATAAAATACTTCGTATTTGCTCACGTACTTGTGATATTCCAATTTTTTCAAATGTCCTATTGTCTATGAGGTACACGATGTCAATAGAAAAAGAAAGAGGAGAGGGAGGGGAGAGAGAGGGAGAGAGAGAGAGAGAGAGAGAGAGAGAGAGAGGGACTCTTCATTACCACAAGTTACCTTCATATGTGCACCCTTAATTGAGGAAATGGGCAGAATAAAGGTACAATTCTACTTAAGCCTTTTTTCCGGCAATTAGCTTTTTTATGTATTATTGATCGTAATAGAAAAGTATTGTATAACATGTAATTTCTTAAGACATTTCTTAAAGACATTACATAAATTCAAAATTTGATATTGCATCCATTTGTGTACATATAGTAAAAAAGTAGCAAGTTATTTTAGTTTTTATTAATATCAAGACTTTATAATTAGGTCTTTATTCCGCTCATCTCCTCAATTTGATGCTTTGGCTTCAAATTGTATTTAGAAGCATATTACTTAAATGTCAGAATATATATTATTTTGAAGTTGAACTTCAGTATACCATGTATAAATAATATCTGATTTAATTAATTTTTGAAATTTGAAAGAACGTCTTTTGTATTAGAGATATTACATCAACTATTTCTTATTAAAAATTACAAATCAAATTGTACTGATCTATGTGAGGTGACACCTAGCTCATAGTAGAGACTCAAATTAAAGTATGTTGTATCATTGGTCGTGCTACAAGAACGATAGTAAGAGTATCCTCGTTAAGAGAAGAGGTGCATTTTGTTTTGTCTTTTCTCCTTCTTCCAGCACATGCAGTATCGAGAAATTCTATCTTATATTTTTTCGTTCATTGCGTGGTACTTTTTATTTGTTACAGACATTTACTATTCATAATTCTTAATCGTTATAATAATAGAGCTCCAGAGAGAATCGTTACATAGTGGTGTTAATATGTGTACGCGCGTGCGTAAGTGAACTCACTCTGTCATTCAGTTCCAGAGCGATCTCTGACGGGCATCAAGTGTTACGTTATTGAGTACCCACGAGACAATTACAAAACTTTCGCGGCTGCAAGTTCTCTCTTCGTCACCTTCTTACTCATCGTTACTTATCGTTGGTAATATAATTAATCGTCCGAGCCCTCATCGATCGCCTGTTAAATTAATTACTTTCACGAGTGTGTTTTCTCTTAAGGCGCGTATAGCGCAAGCCGAGGAAAGAAGCATCGTCGGAAGCATGTTTCATTCTACACCGTTCGAAATCTTATGCATTAAGAAAGATTGGCGATTGTCGAATAAGACGATTTTCGCGTGCAAGAAAACTTGAAGAGATTTTCTGAACAACTTGTAAAAATCTCATTTATACGGTAATAATAACTTAAAAAAATACATCCGCTTGTGTGTGAATTTTACAAAGTATAAATATTCTAAGTGTGCGATTAGAGAACGAGCTCACTGAATACCAGTCGTTTTTAATCCATAAGTACCATAATAGAATCTTATGTAACTCAAGTTTCATTGTCTTGCATTCCGTTGGATTTTCGCTTTTTGTCCTAAAATATCTAAAATTGTTCTTAAATATGCTTTTGTATGACAATTCTTAGATTTAAAAGTAATGTGAGAATCGTTATAAATAAATGTTAGAGGAAAGAAAAATATTAAGGGACATTCTTATATGTATATTAAATAATAGTCATGAAAATGTTATATATTTCAGTAAAAAATATCATAATTTTTACTCTGGTACTTAAGGATTAATGAACGCGTTAGAAGTTTGTTGTTTAAAAACGAAATGAATATTTATTGAACTTCTCCCATTTCCTAACCCTTAATTGACGTTTTAATTCAATCCCAAGCGTAACCCGCGAGTCAATCGGCTTCGGATCTGCACCTTTCTGCTCTCACAACATTATATTATCTTGGACGGTATATTTTCTCATATTTCAGACATTCTCCAATTGCTTTTTAATTTCGCGTATTTCATAGCGACGTTCTTCAAGTAGTCTTGCGTGGTACGCGCTTCAGCATCGTTAGATTATTTTCTCTGTGAGTGCAAGTGGCATCGTGAGAGTCATTCTCGGGATCGGGCAAAGTATTATTTTTATCCACGCGCGATCATAATGATTTAACAACAATCTTACGAATAGCAACAATCGGACCATAGCTCGGTAACGTTAACCGCGCTGTTCTGAGAAAATTTAAAGAAAATTTCGACATTTACTTATGCGAAAATGTACACCTAGACAAAGTGAAGTTTATGAAATATACAAAAGAATATATCACTTATCGCGAGATTTTTTGTTTTCGGGCAGGACAGTGAAGTTAACGCGAGCGAACTATAGCCGCGCATAAAAGTATCAATAATATTATTTAAGCATTTCGTGTCGTTAACAAATGTATAAGCTCAGGACATAAATGTCTCCTCTTGGGTTTGCCTTACTCATTATTGTCTCGCTCATAAACTCTAATTGTAAGATTTGCATTCGCATCACGCGTTTAACACTGGATGTAACTGTCTGCTGTTTATTGTTAAACAAGCGTCTGGATCTTTAGCAGTAGACGTAACAGTCTGATGCTTAGAGAAATAACAATACTGAGGTATAATTTAGATAGATAATTACAAGTAAACAAAGCTCAAAATTAGGCAATTATACCTTTTATCTATAATTTAGAACAACATTAAACACGAGCTTTAAAGTACACAAATTGTTAAAACATTTTCGACGTTTTAGCACTTTACATTCCTAATAATATATATTGAATGCGATTTTCATATACATAGATTAAACATAACTGAAAATTAGATGGTTGCATTACGGCTAAACACAGCGCTAAACCGATAAGCGAATGCAAGCCTTTGACAATTTATGTTGTCGGCAACTCGCAAAAATGATTCCAGCGAGACAATTTCGCGGGAACGAGCGTAAATCTGGCTGTTCTCTTCGTGAATCTGCGTTCTCCATAACGTCTTAGGGACGAGGACGGACAATTCGCTCGTCGCCCTTTTGTCTCTCTCCTATACGCGCGAGACTTATCGTAACATATATTTCGTACACACATCTCTTTTTATTCGTTTTCTCGCCCTGCGATCCATACAGATGGTTCGTTAGGACCTTCATTAACGACAACTCGAGAATACACAACGGAATCCAAACTCGATCACAGCTCTCGCGAACGTATAATACGTTGCGGTATGGGTGGAATAATGCCAGAGGGATGCGGGCCAGCGAGGGGTAGGAAGGATGGAACCGAGAAAGCAAGGAGAAGAAATTAGTGCGACGACACCGCTCGCGTCTCCTCCTATTTACCGTTAATAAATCCGCGTTGTAATTAATTACTCTTAATCTTCGTTATACATATGAAGGTAAATGTATACATGCAATGTATGATGTAGGAACCGTAAAAGTACCTACGTCACTACGATTTACGTGTGCATTATGCATAATCTACCCCTTTCTCTTTTTTAAAGATACCTTTAACGTCCTTAATTAATCTTAATTGCATTTTATTTCTTTTGAGTGCGAATCTTCGTGCGAGCGATTCAGAAAATTTAATTAAATGAAAATCTGCAATGCGTGCGTGACGCGTAATGAGAGTAAAATTAATATATACGAGGACTTTAATGGAAATCCCTGATTACGACTGTTATCATCGCGCGTATTAAATCTATTTAATTGCGTTTGGTGTTCATCGTCCTTGCTTTCTGGAGTTTCCCGACGCTCTATCGAGGGACGGAAGTGCGGGACTTCGGAAAGGCCTGGAATTAACGGCGTAATAATAATAAAGAAGCGCAAAAATGGCCAACGGTCCTTGAGCGGCTTATGCTCGATGCTAATCTCTCCTACGAGGGTCGGTACTCTTTTTCTTACGTTTCACTTTCGCCTAACTCGACGTATGCCTTACTCTACGTTTAGCACAATATGTAACTTTTTTTCTGATTAAGAAATAGTCACGTGCCACGATAACAGCACCTTGTTCGCGAAGCTTTTGTGCGATGCATTTTAATCCTCCTATAATAGTTTTGTAGTCAACAAATCTACGCTGTGATTATTAACAAAACGTGTAACTTATTTACTTCAAGTTCCTTTTTTTTAGTTTGTTTCAATTAGCTATCTTCCCTGCTCTATTGTTATTTTAACAGAAATTTATATTTTAATATTGTAAGATAGCCTAGTAAAAATCTAATTTTCTGATGCTGCCAAAATATTTAATCTTTGAAAAATAGAATAGTGATAAATTATGCCCTTGTTCTTCCCCTTTAGAAAGTCAATATTCACAAGTTTCTCGAATCTATGATTGAAAAATATTGAATATTATATATTCACTAATCGCAAGATTATTCACATCTTAAATCTAGGACTCAAATCCAAAGTCGAAACGTTTGCGTTTCTTTTGGTAGATATATTTGGTTGCAAACTGTATCTATCGCGTTGGGAATATGTAATTTATGCGCCAATATTCACGGAGCATGGCATTCTAATTGTATTAAATTAATTTCTTTAATCCTCCCCCTTCTCTCAAAAATATTACTATTTTATTTTATTTCAAATTCTGAAATAGGATTTGAGAATAAAGAACCATATTATTATATAAAGATATGTTATTTTAGTTTGCTTCGTATTACCTAAAACCTGATTTTTATGCAATTTAAATGTGACAATTACAGGGCCGCGTATACTTATGACCGTTATAAATCATCTCGTCAAAACGCATGTATGTCCGATTCACTGGCAGCAAAATTCAAGATAAAATGTTGATGGATGTATAGGTAACTCTGTTGCGCGTCGCTTCAACAAGGCGCCATAATCGAGACACTCGGAAACGTCTATATCGTTATGTCTACATATATATGTCCTACACTAAATGTTTTCGATTAAAGTGTTTAGCTTAGAGATTACATAGAACGTGGCTACATCTTGAACTGCTACATGAGATCAACATCTACGTGAGAGAAACGCGTTAAAGTTTAAAGTGAATGGAAAAGAATGATGGACCGAAAGATAGGCAGGAGGAAGTGAAGGAGGGGCATTCTAGTAAAGCATGAGGGAAAATTCATAGTTTTCAATAATCGTTAATTGTTAATCGTATAATCATTATATCTAGTTTGCGTTCTCATTATGACTCATGGTAATTCCGCATTAAGATATCTATCTCAGATTATATCATCGATCTATTATTACCGTGTGTTTCGTGTGTGAATTTATTATAGCTGCTATATCCCCTCCCCCACGTATATATATATATATATATATATATATATATATATATATATATATTATAACGAAGGGGTAAGATTATCTCGGCAAAATTCCCTTGTTAATTATTATATCTATATTTTCGCGGTAGGCAACAATGATTGATAGCTAGTGGCAAGGCTAGCTCTTTTGTCACGAGATTCCAATATTTTGATATTTGCGACTATTAAATAATAAATATATGTCACTTTTTAAATAATATCAATTTATAAAAGAACTTAATCAAAATGTGCATTTATATACAATAATATAATAATAAAATCAATCAGGAAATATTATTTCCCTGCATCAACTATTAATATTTGAATTTTAATTTACTTTCGAGTAACGTATATAGTGAAAATAATTTATTGTTTTTTATCGTAGTTATTACTGTAGTTATTAAAGTGTTTCTTTGTTTCGATGGTACAGTAGCTGTCTAACATTGCATTAATATCTTTTAGTATTTTCTCTCTTTTTTTCTTGCTCCGATATATTTACATTTCCATTCCTGCGTTATTTCTGCGTTTTTATTTGCCTGAGATTACTTTTGCATTTTACAAAAAGTAATAAGGACTTGATAATTAATTTTTTTGATACAATAGCCTTGAATAAATAGCCTTGCCATTAAGCATCATAGATTCGGATGTGCGCTCATCTTCATTTTTTTAGATGCTTTTCAAAGTAACGACAGAGGAATACAGAAATCTGTCTATCTCTACGCGAATGAGAAGAAGATAAAGTATAAGAACAGAAAGAGAGAGAAGATGGGAATAGTACTCGGCTTCCACATCGAAGAATCATCATTAAATCTTGACGCTCAATTTCCTTATCTATTTCATTTTTTTTAAACGTGCCCTATATTTTCTCTCTCTTTCTCTCGCTTTGATATTTACGCGTTTACCCGTTTCTTTCCTTGCCGTTCCTTCGTTCCTGTTTGCTTGAGAGCGAATGCTTTTGCAGGAAGGCGAGCACTTTTTCGCGCGAGATATTTCTGCCGAAGATTTTGTGTATGTGTATGTGTGTGTGTGTGTGTGTGTGTGTGTGTGCGCGCGCGCGCGCGCGTGCGCAAATGTGTGTAAATACGTGTAGTATTTGTCGTTACTTTTTTAGAATCTTGTGTTTGGCAGTACCTAATGGAATGGGGGTAGAGGCAGGCGACGCTTTGCTTGACGTAGGACCACAGAGTTTGCCAGCCATGCGTCTGTGAACATTTTTTAATTTCCGGTCAAGCGATTCACGTGAGAACAGGCCGTTTAAAAAAATTCAAATTCGACTTTCGACAGGTACCGATAACAAAAACATTCGTTGGACAATTTTGAGAAAACATACGGTCGCACTCTCGGATTAACCTTTCGATGATAACGGAGATGATACCTCATGTTAGCGCGATACAAGCTGACAAAATTTGTGTTAACAAGATTTATGTTAACAGCGAAGGATTATTCCGAGCGGCTAAATTATAAGCGATTTCATTACAGCCGAAATAACTTACCGATAGGTAAATAATTCAAAATTGAAATAAATGAAATATTGGATATTAATTCCTAGTGGATTTTTTCAAAGTAAAAATTATATTAGTCCACGCAAATATTATTTTACACAGCGATATTTTCCATTTCATATAAATAATATAAATCATAATAACGTAATTAATCTCAACCACAGAATACTTTTCAATTATATCAAATGATTGCAAAAAGTCGAAGCATATTTTCGCGTGAAAATATCGACTCATTATCTTGGATTATAATTTCTGCTACATTCGCGGATCGAGTCGATTAGAATGATATCGGTGAAAAATTTGCATTGAAATTAAAAATTATCTATATGTATATATTCTTGAAATGGAAATTTTTGACAAATTCTTGGTCTACAATTTGATGAACTTTGTTTTTCGGTATCGCGGCATTTCTATTGCAAATGTATTTTCTGCGAGATTATTCTGATTCTAATAATGAGCCATAAAGATCAGTTCGGCGAATAGTGCCGCGTATTGTATTAATCGTAGCGATTCCATATTTATCACCAGCGACTGATCGCCATTGTAGAAACTAATGATATTTCATTAATAATTCACAAGACTCGCGTTTTAACAAATATGAGCAATATTAATTTACATCACTCACGCTCTGTATATATTATCCGTTCTGTATACATATATATTTATATATTTATTTATATCGTTTACTCTTTTATTTATATTATGTGTACATAATGTGTGATATGAATAATAACTGTACAATCGCGCATATTTACAAGATATTCCCGAAAAAAATATCGAGACATATAACGAAATAAATTTATATACGCAGCATTATATGTATATGCAACACTGCTGTTTATTTGAGGAACTCAGGAAGATAAGTGAGAATTATGACAAGTTAAAAGTATCGCAAGTATTTAAATATTTTAATTCTGCATATCTCTATGGAGAACGCCGTACTCCGGAAATATGCAGAATTGACAATATAAGAAATTTTCTCTGTTAAATCGAATAACTTTTCCTGCCTATTGAATGACATATGAATAGAAATAACAAAACTGTAAACATTTTATAAAACATTCACAAGAACTTTCGCACACATAAGAAATACACATTTATATATAAAACAAGCAAGTACACGCATATATATATAGAGCTTATGGACAAAAAGTTGGCAGAAATGTAAAAATAACGATATTTATATTTTAATTTCGCATAATTCCCAAGCCCAATGTGTTTTTCCGGAAGACTTTCACGTTGTTGAATAGATATTTCAAAAATGCAAGACTTTTTTTATCAGTTTTGACATTTTCTTGAAGCTTCTTCAGGCGTACGTGGAGACTTTCGTGACCCAATGCATTTCCGGGGGTGAAGTCTCGAACGGTCTCGGGTGCGCGCACGTGTTTGTACGCAACTCATTGCGAGGGCGAGTTTGCATTTGTGTTCCGGACGCGAGCAGGTGCCGCCGCGTATACTATATGTGTCTCTCGCATGACGGCGATATCGTAAATCTCCGGAAACGGCGTTATATATAAGCTTCGGATATTTGGAATTCTTAGCGTGGAGTCGAGGTTTTCCTTAAGCTATAACGTATTACCTTAGCCTCGTCGTTCGCGCTACAAACGATATGTACAACGATTTACAACAGGTATATATATATATATA
>NW_017304887.1:828639-845119 GCF_001594115.1 Trachymyrmex septentrionalis
GTATAGCGAAATGTACACACGACGATATATAGTGCGACCCATAGAAAATACATCTCTTGTTGGCAAACGTAGAAGGAGAGAGCTTTTCGCGCTCGACATCGTACGAAAAGATCAAGTATTAATTCTACGATCCATCGAATCATCCCCATCTCATAGCGGCGATGCAGACATTTTGTTGCAAAAATTCTTGTGTTTGCAATATTTGGAACTTACGTGTAGAATCAGATATGTATATACATATATAAATTCACACAAGAAATATTTAAGCATTAAGATTCCAGCTTTAATCAAATATGGGAATTTAATTAGATTTATTCTAATCGGTCTATAAATTCGTATCATATTGGAATTTATAGTTTCAATTACGTTAATCACCATCCATTTGAACAAATTAAGGTACTGATCCATCTCAATCATTCCAATATCGTTTATTTGGTATTATATTCTTTTCACTCGGCTAGATGTTTTTATAATTGGTAATTGCGCACAAATATATTTGCGTGTGAAACAACATAGGAAAGAAAAATGGATGGAAAGAAAAATGTGGATGAATCTTCGTTGAAATTGGAAAACTGTAATTGATAAGATATTCACAGTCAATGAACACCGTAAATTTACATTTAAATATGACAGCAGTGTGTATCTTCTTCTTTTTGCATCGCTTCCTGTTAGTCGTGTTTCTGTACGCGCAAAATGTTGTTACACTGGATCTATGACTCTTTCATGGTGAGATTTAAGACAAGCCGTTATCGAGTCGCGAGCGTGTCCGCGAGGAAACTGCTGCAGGAATAATCGAAATTCAAATCATTCCTTTCTTTGACTCTCTCCCGTTTGCCTCGTTTTATTTCCGGCGGCCTTTACTCGTGGCTTGAACTCGCGAATGGAAATCGTCCGCTCGCGTCAAACAAAGAGCGAAACGCGGAAACGACGGAAGAGAGAAAGCGGAAAGCGCGGGAGTTATGTGCATTGTCGTCAATGGGACGAAACAAAGGCCAGGCGCGCAAAAACGGAAATAAAAAGGGGAAAAAAAGAAAAATCCGTCACACACCGCAACGCGCGGCAGAACGTAACGACGTGACGTGGCGCGCTCTCGAAACGACTCGAAAGTGGCGCGAATCGAGCTTGTCGCGATATTAATTCGCGAGTATTCGGAGCAATCGCGCTGTTGTTTGCATTCTGAACTCTGTGCCGCGATGTTTCTAGTTATTGCCGGCAGAGAAAATGAAAGATGCAGCTGTGGCGAATGTAGATCGCAGAGAAACCTGACAAAGAAATGCTATATCAACTGTTATTTGTGTTGCACTGCGTTTGACATATAATAAACGCTTCAGAAATTTGTAAAGATTTAAGAAAAGTAAAAGTAAATAGAATAATAAAATTAGGTCTCTTTTATGTAATTTTTGCATAAAAGAAAAAAATTAATTATAAATGTAACGCGAATATTTATAAATTATTTTTAGATTCCGAAATGATGGTGCATGCCTTTTTTATTAAATCTTTTTTATTAAAATAATAAATATAAAGTTATTGATTATGGATAAAATGAATGTTACTAATTTATGTGTTAATTCATGTTTAGATAACTTTCAAATTATTTTTGATAATTACTTAGAGACTAGATGTCTAATATAAGGAAAAACAAGCCGTAGATGTTATTTAGTAAATAGAAATGTTTCTCGATACTCAACGTATATTATCTCGAATGTTTAAACTATTCGGAAAGGTTTATCTCTAGAAAGGTTAAACTATCCTGCGCGATAAAAAAAGGATGTAAAAAGCAAGGAAGATTCAAGTGCAAAGAATCGGAAAGGAGGTCGCGATCGTGCAGAAACGCGAACGGTTAGCAGAAACGCACTGGCACGGTGGCGGGTTGAGGTTCCACAATAACCCCCCTCGTGTTCATCTCCCTCTTGCAGCCCCTCCTATCCCCTTACGCCCATAGTAACGGTAACCGACGATTTATTGCGTGGCGCAACGAGCGCGCACGGTAACACGTTACGGTAATGACTGTGAAATACGACGGTGCGCCTCTGCCATCCTCTTCCCACCCCCGCTTCACGAACAACCCTTCCGCTTCGCCGCAGCTGCCCGCCCACCCTTCCTCAGGCTCTCCGATGAAAGGACTGAGTTTCGATTTGCGTGTATGTACGCGAATCGCGAGCGCGTAAAACTCTCCCCTTTTTTTCCTTATCCTCTTTTTTTTTTTCTTTTCGCCCTCGCTCCTTAATCGAATATGAATAAGGGATATATCGAGTGTGGAAGAGCGTTTTCGGAACGTTAATAAATATATATATAATAAAATGAATAACATGATAATTAATGACATAAACTAACAGTAATAATAAAACTGGGTTAGTATTTCCATAAGTATTTTCATAATTATTATTTAACATTATTGTTGTTTGAAATTAAAATCTTCTAAAATAGTTGTCAATAGAATATCATATTTTAAAAGCATCTATTATATTTCCCCCAAAATAAATTAATATTTTAATAATACTCGTTGAATAATAATGTAATGATCAAAAACAATATACGATCGATCAATACATAATATTATATTTAAAATAAACTTTATAATTAAACATTATTATTATGTATTTAAATTATCTAAAACAAAATTTTAAATATTTCATTATGTCTGCAATAATGCATATCAAAAGCAAAAGAATGAGATTCTTTTAACATTCTGAATGTTAAATTCCTGTTTTCTTTTGTTTATACTTTTCGTCCACTCTATAAGTCATTTATTTGTGATCACAATCCGGTGACGTAAAATTAAAAGAAAGAATAACAAAAAAATCTGAAAGAACAATTGTATTAGAAGAATGTTGATGCCAATTGCACAATAAGTGAATAACAAAATATTCTTATCAACAATGTATGCGTCAGTTTTATGCGATGGAGCTTTCTTCCTTCTCCTCGATATTCTACTATTCGAATAACTTAACTGATTTACCGACCAGATTCGGGATAACCCCGAATCGGTCTTTATACAGAATAGATCCTCGCACGAATCGATCCGTCGAGAAAAAAAAAAACGGCGGACAGAAAGAAAGTCCGATATATTTGTGAAGTCTGTGCACGCCGGCAAGCAGCCGAAAAGAAAAGAAGTGTCCCTTTCGAGTGCCTCTGAAGTCTGAAAAATCGACTGATGTCCAATGAGGCGATAGGAACTACCCTCCCCCCCCCTTTCTTTAGGCAAGGAAGAGAAGAAGCTCGTTATTACGTTTGCATTCTAAGAGGAAATCGTCGTCGTTCTTATCGTCGTCGTCGTTACGCTGTCTACTCAAGCGGCGTTATCCCGGGAAAAATATGGAGACATTGCAGCTTGTTATTTTCTCGTAAGAAAGACGATCACACGGGCTAAAAGGATTCAGTCCTTTACTATCGTTCCGCGAATGGACCGAGGAAATCTAGCCAACTGGGGCAGTTATTAGCGCGTATCACAAGAGCGACAGGTCGGTACATTTACCCCTCGTTATCTCCCTCACTCCGTGTTTCCTCCTTTCTTTTATTTTTTCCCAGATGACTCTCGCATCATTTGAGAATTAAGCGCTTTTCTCCCTCTTAACGTCACCCCTACTGGGGCTTAGTCGAAACCCACACAGTATTTTCAGTTATATTTTTTTCTTAGGGAATTATTCTACACTTCATAGAATAGATAAAAAAAAGGTAGTCCCAAAATCCCCGATACTATCACCATCATCCCGTTAAGTCATTATTAGGAAGTTTTTGCAATACCGTTTATCCAGAACGCTCAGGTTATATTCTTCTTAACAACTAATTAAGAAAATGATAACATGACTTTAGCGTTTGCCGTATCTGAATTCACGTTATTACGCAAAAACCCCCTATTTTCTTTTCTCGTTGATCTCTTAAGTTATTGTTTTGCGATTACCCACTCACGCCTGTTTTCATTGATTTAACAATTAAACATATTATTAAAAAATGTTAAGTATAAAGTGTGCCACGCTTTATAATAAACTGATATATCATCGGACAAACTGCGAGAGCGGTGCTCCTCATTCATTCAATTTCTTCGCTACGTTGAGAGAGAAAGAAATATTCTGCATTTATTGTTTATCGAAATTGTTCACTGCATTGAGAAAATTTTAGCAGTGACTATGTAAACATTGATAGAATTGTTGACAAAAAGAAGAAATTTTTTAATTGTAAAATTTGAAAAACTAATTGTTATACATTACATATTCTCAAATACTGGAAAATTTGTATAAAATCAATCAATTAACTTTTGCATTTATTGATAATATTTCATGTAAATTTTCTTTGATTGATTAACTTGTGAATGAAAGCGTATTCGTTGATTTAAACGTAATTGAAACTCACTGATTTTACGTCAATATTTAACAAATAGACCACGTCGCTCTACTGAAACTTGCACTGTAACTAATACAGCGAATTTGCTGTATAATGTTATGCTGACGCACTAAACATCTCATCCATCTTGAATCGGAAAACATGAATCGAAGGGGCAGACGAGAGGATCGGATTTGTGACAATTTGCTGGTAATTTTGGTATTATCACATTCGGAATTCAGTTATCATCATTACAACAATGTCACATAATATCATGTACATGCATATAAGCATCGTTTAGCGTTGATACACTATTCATTCATGCAACATATCCCTCTGATGTATTCATATTTAAATACAATATATATTTCAAGTGTATATTTTCCGTAAAACATAAGTTGTAATAGCTAAATTTGAAAAGCATTAAAATAAAAACGTTTTAAATTAAATAAGGACAAAGGATTCTTAATGCTCGAAACAATCAAAATTATTAGAAAGAGCGTGTAAGAGTCAAATATCAAATTTAATTAAATCCAACATATAAAATATAAAAACATTTCGTTTTTACATTAACTAACATAAACTAAGTCGTCAAAGAGAGTTTATAAAAATTAATATAAAAAAAGATAATTTTCTCTTTAATTTTCGTAAAGTTAAGAAATTTGATATCTCATATGACTGACATAACATAATAGGAAATAATGATTTTGTAAGAATGATGCAATTTTGCATAGAAACATCTTTCGTACGCTTGCCCCTTCATTCGTAAGTTATCGAGAAAGATTTGTCTTTATTTGCCAATATACGAAATACATGAAACGGTTTCACAAATGCAGTTTGCATCGTGAAACGATCTCGTTTGGCGCTTTCGGGACATGAAGGTGAATGTCTAGCGATGATCGTTAAATCACGGTCGCCGTTTGACTTCTCTTGAAGCAGCGGAATATTTGCCGTTCGGGAACACACACACACACACACACACACACACACACACACACACACACACACACAGACACACACACAGACAGACACACACATATTCGAGCTTAAGATCTTCCCTGAAGTTCCCCACAAATGTATACGTCGCCGCCCCTTACCTAGAAATATCTTTCTTAACCCACGTTCCTACCTCACATAGAAGACCGCCCCGTTTCCATATTTGCGAAGAGGGTGGCTTAACCGACAAATGTTTTTCGGACATTGGAAATACATTGAGGGAGTAAGAGTGAGGAACGGGGGTGACGAAGAATTCTTTATGGCGATCAATCATCGCGGATGATATCCACTTTTCCTTCTACCACCATGCCTCGTGAACTGTACGCAATAAGAAATACAAACTAGGAGATCGGGAACGAGCGAAGAGGATGGAAAGGTAGCCGCGGGGGTGATCCCGAAATGTTATTCAAATGCGTTAAGTAGAGGGTGTCGAGGAAAATTGGAAACGATTCTGGAAGTATCGAGCACATCCCTGGAGGAAAGCGAGGATCGGATCGAAAAAGGAAATAGTAGGAGAAACAGGGGGAGGACAGGCTTTTTGAGGGATGGGCCAACGTCCGAAAAACATTATACATTATTTATGAATTCTCTTCCCACCCATATATTGTTCTAAAAGTCGATGTACGTAGATCTGAATTTCTCAAGACAATAGGAACCGCATTTCCATTTTTAAGCATTTTCTGAAGCAAATCTGAAGCGTTATTGTTGGATGACACTATCCTCAATTAATTTCGCTAATTAATTTCGATCGCGACGGGGCACCGATCGCAGTTTGTCCGACGTTAACGACGTGACGCGTCATTACTGCTTTACATGCTTGACATGAGGAGCAGCAAGCCACGTGGAAGGGTTAAAATTACGTGGGATAGAAGGGTGCACAGTTTCGATTACAATTGCTTTCCGCGAAATAAAATGTGCGGACATTTATCAGGCGAAAAATAACGAAAGCAAGCAAACGCAAGCACACGAGTGATAAATAATACATGTTAAGAAAAGTGAGGAAATGTTTTAAAAGCGTTATATAAGTTTTACATAATAGTTTATATTAAAAGAGCAGATAAATCGCGCAATAAAGGAGACCTAAAGGAGATTAAAATTGATATCTCTCTCTATGTAGAAAGCTTTGAAAGAGGAGAATGATAATAATAATTTTACTTAATAATAAATCCATTGAAAATCAACTTAAGATACAATTGTTGATGAAACTGAGGTTTTTGCAAAAGAAATAATTCTTTTGTATAAATAATATTTTTTATCGCTAACTTGAAAGAAATAGAAAATAGAATATGTTTTTGAAGATATCGATGAAAACGTCATGGCTTTTTTTTACAAGGTTTTATGCTAGTTTTCATTTTATCTTTTAGAACGTTATGGTTTTTTATATGGTTTTATCTGGTTTTCATTTTATATGGTTTTCATTTTAACTATTCGGTTTGGCTGCGTAGTGAAGTTTCAATATTATTAAACTCATATTTATATATATATATTACATTCAATACATTTAAACTGCTGCCTTGTTTCAAATTTTATATAATCAATCAAAATCAAATAAAATTTACGACGTAAAATAGCAAATAAATATCAGTAAAAATACAGATAATAATTTAATATTGTTAAAAGGAAAGTTTACAGAGACAAATCGGAACAGAGATAAGAGATCGGATAAGAGATTGATAATTTACGGGAGGGGGGGGGATTACAAACTAATGATTTACTATCCTTTAATTCTGTCCATCGAGCTTTAGGATAGGCAATCGTCATATTGAATTGCGATAGAAAAGAAATGCATTTCCCTCAAACGTAATTAAATGCGATCTGTGATTTTATTTCGCAAATACATTATGAAGAAGACTCGACTTTGAAAGGTTCGCCCATGAACTATCCACTTCGGTTTCAACAAATCGATGTCGAAAGATGGACGTGCTCATTTCATGTATGTAGATACTCTATTAGTCGCTGCAGTCAGTGTATGTCAATAGCAGAATGCGTGTATGTTGTGTACGTGGGCGTCCGTGTGTGTGTGTATGTGTGTGTGTGTGTATTTACATGTGTTGTATGTGTATATATTAAAGTGGACCGCGATGCGGTCCCTCGCGTATCATTGTCAATCGATACGTACTTGTTACCCTTGCCAGATATCAACAATGACATTTTACCCCGCTCCACACATTTTATATCGCGATCGATTTCACGAACCGTTGACCGCGCCAAACAGCTTTGTACAGTTTGAACTCAATTTTAGTGACATCATCGATTTTCAAAATATTGATGTGTATTTACAAAATATATATAATATTGGTTTTACTGTACGCTCTCCCTACACAATTTTGGCTAATAAACGCTGTAAAAGTAAAAGTATTCCTCTGATAACTTTTATCGGCTATTTCAATATTTAGTGGTATTTACTGATGAATTCGGACATTGATTGGATATTTGCTTTTATTGAGATTGCTATTGGGATATATTCGTTATTGAAAGGAATGATTGATTTCACATATAGTGGCTTACCAAAGTATCCAAACGGTAATACGCCTATATTAAATCGAATAAAATCGTTCGAATACTTTCACGAGGCATTTTGCACCCGGCGTAATCTATGCACATTTTTTCCCCCCTCTATTTTACCTTTACATATTCTCATTCATATATACATATCAATATTTTGAGATTTTGAATTCTTTAAAAATGATACCCACAGCACAAGGGAGAATCAATAGTGCACCGTAGCTATAACAGCTCAATAAATTCCGAATCCACGGATAGCACAACACACTTTTTCGCAAACACTCGATGATTTATTGTCTACCGCAGAACGAGAAAGAGAATAGATTATTTATATCCTTTGGAATCTATTGTTTCTTTAAAAAATATTATTTTAAAATATATAGTAGAATAGTAATGTATTGTATTGTATAATAAAATAATCGTGATAAAATCTGTCGAATATTCTGTTAATTAATACAAAGATAAATATAGAAATATAAAGAGAATATTAAACGAGATGTTATTAATATTGAGACTAACAAATCTTTCCTTGATACCCTTAAACCTTAAAACGATGTGGTATAACTTTGATATAGTAATTATTTATCAATTTGTACGATTCTCATCGCTGACTGCCGCTTGATAGTGTTCTCGTTATAAAAAAATACGCGAAACCAACAGTGCGACAGATATCGAATAAGCACACTCCAATAATGTACAAACTTTTTCAGTTTCAAAGAGAAGCGAGTCGATATCGCAGCCGAGCCAGCCGTCGTGTCGGCCAAGCTGACACTCTCTTTGCTAGATATTAATAATTTATCTCCGAATATCCTGTAACTAGGCGAAGTTTCTCATGGCTCAACATTTTCAACCCCGTTTTCTCTTCGTCTATTCCATCGTGGCTCTCTCTCTCTCTCTCTCTCTCTCTCTCGCTATCGAGAGCTGCAAAAACTTTGTAAAATCAGAACTAATTCTCCCGGTTTTAAAGAGAAATCATGCTTTGAAGAATCTCTCGTCATCCATTCCTGTTATTTTTCTTGCAAATAGCAACGCGTGTTCGGCGGAACCTGCTTGCGTTCCGGGCGTCGGCGTCGCGTCATCGCATCGTCCAGTTCGAGAATTCGTGATCCCGGAACGGAGAGTCGCTTTGTCCCTCGCGAAAGTTTAGTGTACGTCTCTGCGGAGGATCGTCAGCTAGAAATCCTCAAGTATCGCACGCGTGTCTTTGCTTTCAAACCGCCCGAATCACTCTCGGGAAACATGGGGGCTATCTCTCACTTTGTTGATTTTCGCGTCGCAACACGCTCTCTCGCCGCGATGGGATCGGATGGACCAAGCGACAGCAAGTCAGTTAGCGTATAGCGATGGGTTAGAGTGCGCGCACAGCTTCGTTATCGGTATCGTTAATCAGTGAGTTAGTTCACAGAGGCATGGCGTTGTAGAGGTCCAGATTGGGATGGTAAAATAGCGGTGTCGGAGTGGGCGGGTTATGATGGGGCGCGGGCTGCGCCTGTATGAGGTTCAAGTTCAAGTTCAGGGGCGCGATGTGGGCCGCATTGTGGTGGTTAAGGTGGTTAAGGCTAAGGTGGTTACCTGTCGGGTAGGGTAATCCGAAACTAGGGTACCCAGAATAGCCGCGGCCCGCCGCGTATGCCGCGTACGCTGCCGCTGGGAAACCTGCGAACACAACGAAAATTTCCGTTACACTCCTCGTTACAGCTCACTAGTCCTCTTAGCATTTGGGACAACGTAATCGTTCGCGATAATTTTTGTAAACGCTGATAAGCATAAGAAAATTCTTAGTTTTTTCGCACTTCTTGTAACATTATTTCTTGTAACTAAATATTTTTCAACGTGAAAACGTATAATTTTATTTTTGGTACCGTGATACAGATGTAGATTAAGATTGTTTTTTATTTTTCCATGTCCTCGAGATTTAAACCATTTAAGTTTCAGTATTATCTTTATAAAAGATATTTATAAAGATAAAAATTTATTTTTTTGCAAAAAAGCAAAAATCAGTAATGAAAAGTCTCATGTCAAAATATCTATTATTATATTCAATTCAATTTGACAAACAAAAGTTTAAAAGACTTATCTTATTTTTATAGGAAAACTTATAAAGTTATTAAAGAACTAAAACTATTAAAAAACTTTCTTAATATTTTGCAAATTATATATATAGTTCACAAATATATTCATTAAATTATCGATAAGAATTCCTTGAAAATATCGAAAATTTATTTACTCGGTTAATTAGAAAACTAGCTTAAAACAGCAGTAAAACTTGGCAGGACTAAATTAGCAAAAATTAAATTGAACCTATCGGATTATAGATTATACTGTTAATGAGACAATTTTATACTGTGTGCCATTTCGAAAAAAAACGTGGTGTTGCTAGTTTAATATTAAGAGGATCATAAAATCGTCTGTATCATCGACTAAATCATATAATTTTTGTATAACAATTACTTTTTTTCTTCTCTGATTTGAACATCCTTTTCCAGGATTAAAGTATACGTATTAATACGTACCTGTAAGATGGAGTCTATCAGCATAGGCTGAGAATGGCAAAAACATTTTGAAATTGAGATCATCTTTACCATTTCTAAGTTCTTTCCAATATGGCGTTCCAGAACTGTCACGTCGTGACAACATTTACTTCATATAAAATCCGTACAATCTGTACTTACGAAATAATAGTCCATAGACTAGTAATTTGTATGAAGAAACAGCGTGAAGTTCTTAAAATTGGACTTATACGTCTAATTAAAACATAATTGTTATACAAAAATTTATATGTATGTGTGGCATGCATGAGTGAGATATTGATGTAGTGATGTGTCAATGATACGTAAATCGTTTGTGTGTAAGTGCTATTTACTATGATTAATTTTCAAGATTTCCTTAAGTTGGCAGGACCAATTCAAAATAAAGAAAAAGAAAAAAATTATATCAGAAATCAATTGGATTGGATTTCTACTAATCCTGTATTACTAAGAACAATTTTCTATTATGTGTTATTTCTAAGAAAACAGTGACATTGCTAGCTTAATACATAAGCCGGCAGAACTATAACAAAATAAAACAAGGGCAAATGAACAAAACTGAATTTGTACTAATTTGTACTAAAAATTTGTACTGAAAGTAAGTTAAAATTTTATATTTTTTTTCTTCGTAAAATGACTTTATTAGTATATACTTACAATCTATACATTATCCCAGCAATAAAACCTAATCAGTAATACTATTCTTTGAGCCGTCTCCAATTTGGTTCAAGTGGTATTTTTTATTTAGTATTTGGAATGTAGAATTACGTAGAAAAGGAATTATGTGCTGAGGGAATCATTGAAAGTTCTGGTGAATCGTTATTTTTCAGTGAAAATCGAAAAATCTGTATATTCTTATGTTATATAAGCCATAAATTGAGTGAATACTAGCAATTTTGGTCTTTTCTCGCCCTACTTGTGACAGAGAAAAATTTCATTTTTTATTGAATACAAAATATTTTTTATATAAATTTTATACCAAATAATTGATAAATAAAACAGACGATATTTTATTATTTTTTAAATCAAATTTTATTTTATTTTATTTTATTTTTAAACCAAATTTAAATTCTTCGTTTTTGACATATACATTTCGAGAGAACATGAGAAAGGTAATATGATTGAAGAAAGTGTACAATCACTGTGAGAAAGTAATTATATAAGGATTTACAGATTTTCCAATTTTCACTGAAAAATAACGATTCACCATAACATTGAATGATTCCCTCAGCACATAATTCCTTTTCTACGTGATTTTACATTCCAAATACTAAATAAAAGACGCTACATGATCGAAATTGGAGGCGGCCCAAAGAATAGTGTTACTATTAAGTGAAGCTGACACTCAAATTTAAGAAAAAAAATAGTTTAATGTAAATTAAATTAAGTTAGATTCGTAACTGTTTGTATTACTTTCTTTTGTATTTATATCTTAAGGAGTTTAAAAATATAAAAGGTTGAAAAAATGCTAGCACTCCACTTTGAGATATTTTAAATTCACAAGTGGATTTGAAATTTTTGTGATATTTCAGATTGAAACTAGTACAAACGATTCCAAAACAGCACATGCTTGTAGATTTAAAATATCTTCGGAAATGGCGCAGCCAGCTCTCAATCTATTTTTGAAATATCGGTACAATCATCCCCTTAAGGGGGATCGAAATCGATTGTGATACAATTGGATATAAATGGTTACAAAGAAGCATCCGCTTGCGGATTTAAAATAACTTCAAAAACAACAAAGTTAGCTCTCACTTCTATATTAAAATTTTGGTACAATCATTCTCTTAAGGAATGTGTGTGAAACCGATTATAGTACAATCGATTACAAATAATTACGAGACAACGCCCGTTTACGATTTAAAATATTTCAAAATGTTTTAGCATTTCTTCAACTCTTTATATTTTTGAATTCCTTAAGATACAAACAAAAAGGAAAATGATACAAATAATAACTATATAACTTAAAATCAAATAACAAATTTTGAAAAACATTTTTTTATAATAATTTAATTTAATGCGCATTAAAACATTTTTTTTTTCTTAAATTTAAGTGCCAGATTCACTTAGGTTTCGTTACTAAAATTACTAATATATAAATTGTAAATTAATACTAATAAAGTCATATCAAGGAGAAAAAAGATGTAAAATATTAACTCTCTCTTACTTTCAATGGCACCAATTAATACAAATTCAGTTTTGTTCATTTTTTTATGATTATTTTTTTATGGTTCTATCAGCTTATATTAAGTTAGCAGTACCATTGTTTTCTTGAAAATGACACAATATAAAATTGTTCTTGATAGTACAAATTAATATAAGTCCAATTCTATTGATTTCTGATTTTCTGTAATTTTTCTCTTTTCCTTTTATTTCAAATTGATGCTGCCAACATAATGTTAAGCTAGCAGCGTCACATTTTTTTTTCGAATTTGCACGCAGTATAAAATTGTCATTAATAGTATAATTTAGTATAAATAATACTAAATATTCTGATAGATTCGATTTGATTTTGCTGATTTGGTCCTGTCACTGTATAAAGCTAGATAATCTTATTAAGTTATATCCGTCAAAATTATTGCCATATCTATATTCTGCTAATTAGATTAAATTTCCATTAATATAAAAGCTAATGAGAGGTTAATAGTTACCCCGCTAAATTCTAATATTTACACACGATTCACGTCAGTCAACTCAAAGATATGCTATAGGTAAAATGTGTTGAAGCAAATAGGTGAAATGGACAATTATGTATCAAGGCTGTGAAGCCGTATAGTATCATTATTTCTTTAGTTATGTCTATAATAGGGATCGTCGGAGCAGGTATCGAGTTCTTTACTAGTCAGTGCATATTTCACATACTCACCATCAGGTAATGCTCCCAGAGACCACATAAAATCTATAAGGAAAAACAAACTCGATTAAAATGTAGTTTCGACATAGACTAATATATATTTCTGAATATTTGTTTATTTATTTTCATCAATTCTTTTTTCCTTTCGATTTTTTTCCCCTTTATTTATATTGCATGTTCGTTAGTGCAACGATTTCAAGTCTCCATCAAAATTTCTGCAACTACATACGAAGAAAGATATTGATCGCTCGAAAAACTTACAAAATAAGCTACGTGTCAGAAATAAAGTTTCCAAATGTCAATTATTTCCGCGAAGTTTTATATGTCGCAAGACCAATATTTTTCTTCGAGCAGGCGAAGGTAGGCGTAAACATTTAAGAATATGTACACGGAGATAAGTTAAGTATGAAGCGAAGCGTTGCAGAAATTCGTCGGGATTTAAGTGTAACGGATGACTAGGTCCAAACGATAAAAGAGAACGTAAAAAAAGAAAGAAAAGATAAGAAATAGGGTTAAAAGCTTTCTAGGTTAAATAGAGAGAATTATGAGAAAATTAGTGAAAGAGAGAAAGAGAGTGAGAGAGAGAGAGAGAGAGAGAGAGAGAGAGAGAGAGAGAGAGGGAGGGAAAGAGAGAAAGAATGAGAGAAATAGAATGATAGAGAGATCAAGGCATTCATGAAATTTCATAATTCGATACTAATCCAAAAGACCACACAACTAAGATTCTCACTATGTATATATGTATATCGCATCGACTATATAGCGCATTTTCTAAACTGTGTGACAAGGTACTAGGTAACTACGCGCGGCCGAGGTGTTTCCAATTCTACGACAAAATAAACCCTCCTATGAACTATGGTTATTGTAGCCGTCAAAGGTATTGGTTAATTATTTACCGTTAAGTAATATTTGCTAGGCTCTCTATATAGCTTATTAGATATCGACTAAGGGTCGGTAATATGCCACCACCTGAATGTCTTCCGCAAATGATAAATTTGCAGAATGATTGAATACGCACATTAATAACGTGCTATACTTTTATTTTTCTATTTCATGTCGTGTGTACGTGTGCGTGGCATAGCACCGGCACCACTACTCACATTTATATTGACGATACAATATTGAAAAAAACACTGACCACAATAATACTACACTACTAGACTCACTATGCTAGTATCCATATCGACGTTGCTCTCACAATATTACGCAGATGGAAAAAAGTATAAGAGCGTTTATTCTAGCCATTAAAATACACTGATACATATTAATAGTATTAGTAATTTCGTACCTAAAGTCTCTCTACCGGGCTGGTTTTGATTACGTCAAGCGCTCAATGGTATTTTACTATCATTTTGCACTCTTTTTCTCTGTCTTAATGGCTTTCTAAACTCTTCCGAGCTACAATAAGATTGCATGTACGTCGAGCACTATCTCGCATTTATCTCAATAGAATCATTTGCAGCATTGTATAGATATATATGTATATATATCTTTGTCACACTTCATCGAAATACGTGAATAGATCTCGACGATACTATATTAATAATTCTTGCGCGAATTACGCGCGTGCTTTTCTATATAGCATCTACGTATACACCCTTAACTTTCTCAGATGCAACATATCGATCTCACGTAGAGCAGACGTTTACGTACGACGTATTAATATTAACAGTCTCTCGCAGTTCCGAGGAGCGCATAAAGCCTGTCTCAGCTCGAGTTTACGATCGAGTTGCCGGTCGATTAACGTTTACGTCACATCGATGGCTTCGGCAACGTGGAATTCATTGAGCTACTCTCACTAGAATTTTATGTTTCCCCTTTGATGTGCATGTCCCGTCTTGGACAAGGAGAAACATTCGCGAGGCCGTGTATCAGGAATGCATTCCGTCGAATCGTTCTGCGCCCCCGTTATAAATTATGTAAGACATCAGCGGATACTCTATATTCCCGTAAAACTCAAAATCAACTGGCCCAGCCAAGTGTCACAAAGACCAACCAATAAAATCGCACCATCAAAGTCTGGTCTACTTACGAAACTGACAGTGTTGCGCCTCTCTGGCTAAGTACGTACTTTCTAGGACACACGTCTCACGCATTATTATCAAGGTAAATGATGCTATGCGGCTTAAGAAGAGTTAAGTACTATGTAACGAGTAATATATGAGTGGGATATACGGGAGCTGAGGTATTAGGTATAGATAGGTATACGCACGATATATATTTAGTATATATCCTATATATATATATATAGAGAGAGAGAGAGGTATAATATTACGTGTAACGTAATATAAATGTAACTATGTAACGTAGCTCGTTAAGTAATAGGTACAATATAATAGGTCTCTTTGAAGCCGCTGGTAATGCGTATTCTTCGCGGAAGACGTTTGAGCACCGCGCTTTATCTCGCTTCTCTCGCGAATTATTTTGCGGAAGGAAACATGAGTGGAAATGTTACGACGGAGGCCAAATGCCTTCCCTGCGAACAATTCTTCGTCGACGAACGGACGCGAGTGCGCGATCTTCCGCGAAGATGAGCGCCTAAAGTATAATCTAAGCTAACGATATCATAGTGACTTCCCAAAAGCTATAGTCCACTAGTAGTCTCAACGATAGGAACGTGTACATAGTATATTAATTCGTTTAAAACTGATTCGCTCTAACTAATCGAACCTAGAACGCCTAGTCTCAATAATGTCTAAGGTCTGATAACAACACAAATGTTTACCTAATTACCTAGATATGTAGAGATAGATAGATATATAGGTTCCGATATGTATATCTGTTTGATCTATTACAAAAAAACTATAAGGTGTAATGCGGCTCTCACAAAATATATCGATATTAATATCAAATGCTATGGCGTTACCAAATAGGTAAGATACAAAACAATAACGTATATATCGTCTGGCGTAATCTATAATGGATCGTTAGGTACATATTAATATGGAGTGCCCGAAAACCACTAATACATGTATTATTTATATTTTTTTACAACTTTATTGTGAGGCTGCCGTTTGTCATACGATGTAATATTACTGTAATATTTTAAATTCCAATGTAAAACGATAATTCAGCCCCGAATAATAATTTTCTACTCATACTTAAAACTTACATGTTTTTATCAATTTATATTTTTAGAATCTCTTTCTTTCTCAAAATTATTCAAGCTTTTCTCTCTGATTTGATTTCTTAATGTTAATGAGTCATTACCGTTAGTTTTGGGACACCCCATATAAGAATAGAATATAAATATATTATACGTATATATATATATATA
>NW_017304887.1:845219-847854 GCF_001594115.1 Trachymyrmex septentrionalis
GAGCTCGTGTCTTTCCTTTTGAGTATCTTTATATCGTTTAGAACACAGAGTTCGTTCTTGCTTCGACATTATGAAATTTCATGAAGTCACTTGCGAAAAATATTCCGGAAAACGCGACAAATGAGAAGTGCACGTGTCGCCAACCATTTCCTGCGGGCTCCCGTCGCGCTAACCGCTCTCTCGCCGCATCGCATCGCCGACAATTTGCATCGGTATGCGCCGCTAATTGATTTCCTTCAATTATCGCTCGCGTGCTCGCGAGGAGTACACGCAGCGAGCTACTACCTGGGAGAAGGAGAAGAAAGGTTGTTTTTCTCTTGTATATTATTTCAAATTTTTTTTTTTTTTTTTCATTAAAATATTCGTAATTAAAACGGCCTCGACAAAGAGCGCGTTTATTGTTTAAACAAACGATTATTTCATTCCGAAAAAAATATCCTGCCGTGTTTAAAGACGTTCGAAAATACGCCACGAAACGCGACTATTTTTCCACATCCTCTATCGCGACTTTCAATTATATTACCCGATCTTGTCGCGTAACCTCGCAGACGACAATTTCTACGTTAGAGCTTTGTTAGCAACGCGCTAAAATTTCAACTAGGTTCTATCAACGAATTGACAGCCGCCGAACGACGAACATACAATCTCCATCGAGGACTTGTCGTTTTGTTTCCCCGTCGGGGTGACCTGAAAATTGCTGCTCACCTTGTCTTTCGATTTCCTGTTCTCTCATACCTCCTTCGTTGAAGGCTCGGTGTCGGTGTTAATTTCTACGGCGTTTTAATCGAAGTGCTTTTAACGGCAAGTGTGATGGACACCAAAAATTTAATTATTCGACGTCGATAGATGATTGAGATTTAGTTAGACACGACTTATATAGGTACTCGTATAGGTATTCGTTCATCCTGCCTATCTTCATTAGTATGTAAAAGAAGATGTTTTTAAGTAATTACAATACATTCATTTTCAATGGATGTGCTTTAATAATAATTATACTAATCTGACAACGTAAGACAACTTTAATTATTATTAACTTCTCAATTCTTTCAATACATCTCCGATTTTTCAATTTCAAAATATTATAGAAACGATTATGTAACTCATAAAAAAATGTATTTTAAGAAAACGTCAAATATACGTCATAAACTGTCTTTCTTTTGAAAAATCGAAGAAACACAAAAATTTTATTTTTAAATTTAATGTTTTATTGAAAAGCAAAAACTTTTTAAGATTTCTACTTTATGTTTTATTGAACAAATTGTAAATTTATAAACCGAAAGATAATATCCTACCATTCTTAAGATCACAAGATCCATATAAATTTTGAAGTTAAATTTTCTTAATTTAATAACGTTTCGTTGAGAAGGAAAAAATTTTTAAGACTTACTTTATATTTCATTAATTAAACATAGTAAATTTAAAAATCAAAAGACAATCCTACAAGGAGATACGTTCGACGCGACGGCGATTTATTTGAGCATCGTTAGGTCGTTTTCCCTCTACATTTGAACACTTTGTTTATGGTCCTACTATCTGCGTCACTAATTATCTACGAAATAACTACCAGTCTTTTGCCGATTCGTTTGTCTCGTTGCTACATGTCTACTTTCTTCACTACGAGAAAATGAGGCCCCATAGGTAACTACTACATCGATTAAATCTGCAATTCGCTACGCGTTTTCTTCTGCTTCTACGATCACAGTTTCGCCGAACATTGTCAACCGCGAACAGCTCCGCGGAAATATCGCGTTCTCGATATGTATTTCGAACCGATAAATAAGAACGGTTTTCCTAAATCTACAATATTGCACTTTTTGAAATTGATACCTATCACGCTCGATCGTTTGATCACTGATTGACATGTATTAATTAATACTTTCGATTTCTTTCGTTGACTACTTCAAAACGACGAACAGTCTCTCAATTGAGGAATGTATAGAGTGCTGTTTAATTCACTGTAATATTTCATTAAAAAATTACGCATTTATTACGAGAGACTAATTTTTTTCTCCGAAAGATCCCTAAAATCTTACAATCGATAATGAATATCAATCATAAAAAGAACATTGACTTCTTCAGCCAATTAAATCTCAAATAGATCCAATAAAATATACGTACGTATATTTCTTTTATATGAGCGTACTTAATTCATTCGGTTTCGAACTTTATAATTCGTGCAATCTAAATCGATCTATCCGAAACAACAAGTTTTTTGGCACGTATCAAAATATTATTTTTAAGCAAAATTGAGAAAGACTATTGCGTTTGCGATTAAAAATTGTGTTATTACGTTGCCCTTCGGTACGTACAAATTGTAAAACTCACGACGACATGCTAACAACGAAATCGTAAAATCGCGACAAGCAATATTAAGGAAAAGAAGGATGACTGATCGGTTAAAATTAAACGAAATAATAATCGGACGTAAGCGATGACACCCCCGGGGCGAGCTACAATTATTGCGGGCGCGAAAGGGGTGTGAGTATCGTTGGTCATAGGCCGATCGTAGGTATTGGATGGTAAACGGCGCCCATGTCGAGGCCCTGAACACCGAGGAGATCGCTCATGGAATAGGTGAGGGCGGCGGCGCGGGACGCGGCCGCGACCGGATGTGGCCGGTAAGAGGCCGCGGCCG
>NW_017304887.1:847892-870707 GCF_001594115.1 Trachymyrmex septentrionalis
GCTGCGGTAGCGACTATCGGAGCCAGCAAGTGATGGTGAGGAGGCCCGGCGCCGGCGGTGGCCGCCGCGGCTGCATGTGCAGCGGCAGCGGCCGCCGTCGGCAAGGGGTACGGCGCGTAGCGATAGGTGGTGGGGGTGGGTGTCGCGACCATCACCAACTCACCGTATGCGCCTCTGCTGGCCGCTCGCGTCTTCGCCAGATTCGCTGGAAGCATCACTTCCTTTGGCTGTGCCTTCTTGCATTCGACCTTGAAATTTTAGATAGAGCAGATAAAAGAAAGAGGGTACGAGTAAGAAAGTACATGTCCGGTCGGACATTTCACTCTATCAATCATCTATTAGAACTGTCGAAGTCTTGATTGTGCATCGTTGTAGCAGCCCATACAGCACTAATCACTTCAGCAATATTGCGGCAACATTATTACAATGCAGCAACAATACAAGCTTCTATGCTGTATGGGAGATAACGTGTGAATCCTTTCTCGACAAGAAGTTTAAAGAGAAATGAAAAACACTATTATTATCATTTGTTGCTTATACTATTTCTGTTAATCATTAAGTAGATAAAAGTACTAATCGACTAAAATTGATTTTTGCTCCAAATTTCGTAAAGAAATAACTAACTATGGAGAATATCAACTGGATCAGCGCAGCGAGCTTTCTTCGGGATTATCGATACGAGGTGGCATCAAGAAAATACTTGACCGTCGTGGAAGAGCTTTTCGTTGTAGCGGAAAGTAAACAAAGACTTCTCTTACTAGAGGAACTGTGTACAGTTCTTTCCTTTTTCGTTTACGATTTCTCCTGCATGTACATTCCACATGCGTGTCAAATATAACTAACAAAGATAGACCTTTTCGATTATACGGAAAATTAATTTTGTTCAACATTACAGACAGCGAACAGAAGGCAAATACCTTTTGATGCGACCTCTCTGAGGTTATATAAAGTAAAGGGAGAATATCCTTTAGAAGAGGGGATTTGTTCTACAAGTAGACTTCAGACTGGCTACTCACCATTTTGTTGTTAATTTCGTGGAAATGGATCTCGCAGACTTTGTCGACGACATCCTCGCTTTGAAACGTGACAAATCCAAAGCCTGAAAGAAAATACATAGACTCTTGTTAAATTTTTATATTTAATATGATAAAATGAAATGGCAAACAATAGCTGTAGCAATATACATATGATACATATTTGATATTATTTTACTTTCGAATTTAATTTTATAATTTCTCACATTTTCCAATATTACAGTTTTAATAAAACAAATTGCAAGGATTTTTAATTATATTTGTTGTTCATATAAAAAAATAGATCGTACGCTATCGAATTAGATGATAAAACAATAAAGTCGGGGATTATGTTGTTTACTGTAAGTATAATGATATTTGACGTTTAATCAAATTAATCCACATTAATAATAATCAAAAAAGAAAAAAAAAGGAGTCTACGTAATTTTGAATTAGAGTAACCGGTAGTAGTAGAGATGCGAAAGCTCTCCGATTTTGCTGCATATTCGCGGGGATAAGAAACCATCCCGGATTTCCATTAATTTAGCTGACGGAGTAAACGAGTCTCGCTTCTTCCCTCGTACCGCACGAAAACGCGGTCTGTAAGCGAAATCTCCGCGAAATTTATTTCAGCCAAAGACGAACAGCGGGGAAGGAGAGACAGCGAGCCAGTGAAGAGAGCCGTAACTTAATCAAGCATCAAGGGTTATTAAAAACTTTGCATTGCTCTCCGGGCGATTTTAATCTCGCCCTTTCCACGCGCCCGCGCCGGCGCTTCTCTCCTAGCTAGTAATTCAGCCTCGAGATATCCGGCAAGCGCGAGTTATACGAATCCAGCGCGCGATGTTGCAGCTTAAGATAACCACGATTTAGTGCTTCCGTAGCGAAGCAGTTGCCGAAGCTGCGTTAGGTGACCGTAATTAAATGCATCCGGTGGTCAACCGGTAGGAATGTAAACTGGCCATTCGCGATTCTAGTCGGCTCTGAGGAAGTTAGCGTATAGTTACGGTCAAAGACTGCAAAGATTGTTCATTTTTATGTAACTTATCTCTTCTAATATTGTCGAAATTGACATCGATGAATAAGAGATTTAGACGTTTAGTGATATATCATGACTCTCTCTCTCTCTCTCTCTCTCTCTCTCTCTCTCTCATATGTTTAAAAAATAGTGAGTCTAATATTATAAGAAGCAATGGTGAATTCCATCATTCGTACATGGCACTGAATTACATGTTAAAGGCTGCTTTATAATAAAGTATCTAAATGCAGTGGTACAATGTAATCAATTTTAACAATGAAATAATATAACACATATTCTGTTAAACGTGATTGTTAATGAATATTTGTTTAAAATATTTATATGCGTTTACATTTAACTTTGCTAATTTTAACAGCTCTTAAGATACATACTGCATATTTAGTTTTAATGCACGTTTTAATGCAATTGATCGAATTCGCTGTAGGAAATAGTAAGCTTAGCAGAAAAACGGAAGAGCTGAAAAATAATAAGTTTGTTCGCGTTGCATTCGTACTTTTTGCATTCAAGATCTTCGCTTTCTCTTTTTTCAAAATGTATACTTATCGTCTGAATATACATTTATCTCGTTTCAAGTGCAATAATTTTTGAGGATATTAAATTAGCAAACATATTTTATACATTATTTCCAACAAAATGACAAAGATTATCCAGAAAATTAGAATATTCAAATTTATTTAAGGTAAGAATTTAATTAGAACGTGCAATCGATCGAGGAAATAATGTTTACGATAGATATCGTACGCTTAATTGCGAAATAAAACGATCAGGCCGGAGTCGTTACTTTGGGAAGAAAACTTGCCAACGTTGAGACAATATGTGCGTGACACATTCAATTATTCAACGCTGACATCATTAATCGTTCGGCTTGTTCTCTGCCGGATTCTTTCTCTCTTACATCTTCTACGCTATCCGTCTACGGCATACCCACTCTCATCTCAACCGTTTCGTTCCGTCTCGTATCCTCTCATCCACCTAAGCTCCTCCTCTTGCTACGGGTATAGCACGAGTGATTAAGTTATAAACTTGGCAAGACGTCCGTTTGAGCGCGGAAGGGGCTTACTTCATTTATGTAATTTATAGTACTCTGCCAGTCTAGCTAACTCCACGGAGCCCAAGCACTCCCCTAACACAAAGGCCATGTCCTGACACCGGTAACATTTAACTACCCTACCTTGCCCCCCCCCTCCTCTCATTACTTTGACGATTCTCTTCCCGTGAGCGTAGCGCAGCGACGACTACCGTTGACATTCCTCGATAGCGTTCGTATTTTCAACCGAGTTGCGTATTAAATAATCTCCCTTTAGAGATGCGCGCATCTTAAAACTTTGCAAAAAATATAAAAATTTCATAGATTGTTCATTATTACGTCTAAAAATCTGTATAAAATCCGTCCAATATTACGTCTGAATATGTATGTAAAATTTGAACACAATTCTCTTATTGGTTTAAACGTTATTTAATTTTTTTGTCAGTCTTTATTCTTATGTAAAATTAAGTTTCGTAATACTTATTTACAAATTTAATGAGGAAATTAACATTAAGATTTAAACAAAATTTTAAATATATACTGACCAAACAATAATAAATATTCGTGCAAAAGTTTATTTGGATTCACTTATTCGCTTAAAAGTTATTTACTTAAAACTGTAGGAAAAGGCAGTCACATATTTTTTGTTTTTTTTTTTGCAATTTCAGGGCATATCTATGAGTTAATATCAACATTGTTTGAATGATATTAGCTAATATTTTGGCTAATTGTTTAGTTATATTTTTAGCTAATATTGTATAGCCAAACATCCTTAAGAAAAATGACATTTATTATGAAGAAAATAATATTGCTTTTGATATTATATGTTCCTCAATAAACAAACTCCAAAATATCTTTAATAAGATAAAGTCTTGTACCGTGTCTTTTTAATCGTCTCGGAGGTAGAAAACTATCTTCAAGACTATCTTCAAGCTCCCTTTATAGCGTCGAGAACGACGAGGAATGACCGGAACATAGAATGAATGTGCTAGCATAGTCAGCGATCCGCGGAAGACCCAATAAATTGTGAGTGGTGAGACGTTCCTCTCTCGACCGAATTTTCATAAGGAAATTTATCTATCGTGGTTGGGCGACCATAGTCACCCTGCAAAGCTCCATTTTAGTGCCGCAGCCAACGTACAAAGGGACGTAACCGTTTTCGTCGATCGGCCGGCCTCGCAGAGTTGAATGAGGCGAGGAAAAAATGCGTGCTCAGCTGACCGACCTTTCATCGCCAGATGTGCCCATTTTAATAAAAAAAGCATCTCGAGATATATCTTTCATTCTGTACTCGTGGTCCATCCTTTTGCCCTCCAAGAGCTCTTTAAATGACCTATAAGTCCTTTAACGGTGTGGAATTACCGTCGCCGTTTCTTCGTCGCGAAATTATGGCATATCCTTCTTACGAGAATGCAAATCGGAATATTTTATGGTTTTATAAAAGTCGTGAAGTTATAGTGAGAAAAATCATTTACGGTCCGATTACGAAGAGAATGGTCACTTAAATTTATTATGTTGGATCCAAATAAAAAGTTGGTGAATTTCTCATTATAGATAGTATTATAGATAGAATGATATCAAATTATTATTTAATTTATTGTAATTAATAATAATTACAGCATTTTTTATATTGATAGCTGATGTAGATAACACATATATATATACTATTATTTAAACTTCGTAAAACAAAGTTAATTATAGAAAAAAGATATTTAATCTTAATTCATCAGTCAAGGGTCTAGGAGACGTGTACCATTTCATAAATTATAGGAACATGTTTCTTTTAAACAGTTACTGTATGTAATTAATAAAATTCAACTTTGGATGGTACGTTTCTATTCTATATTGTTCAAAATTGTTATAGAAAACAATTATTGACGAATTAATAACATTTCTACCGAAATTATCCATTAAAATGTCCAACAAGGTTTCACAGACCCTGAGTGGCATCGGCATGAGCAAAAAAAGAGTTTGGTGAGCTAGGATTAACGAATTGAGATTATCATTTAAAGAGCTTACATCAGCACAAAGATATTTATTTATCGTATTACACAATAGATATGTACAATGAAACGGGATGAAACGGGAGCATCAATAGGAAATATCATACGGAAACAAGATTTTTCTCATGTAATTCTATTCCGTCTTGCAGAAAGAAATTGAAGGCGCGAGAAGGAGAGAACAACAGTTCTCTGCTCTCACTGCCGTCTTCCTTCTACTTGCCGGCATAACACTCTTCTTTACCCCTTCGCCGCCGCCCCCTTCGACTCCTTGTTTCTTCCTATACTGCTTGTTCTCCCTCTGATTCTCGAGTATAATGCGACCCCGCCATTGTGCCGAACGAGCGCGTGTTAACGTTTAAAAGCCGCGCGGCGGCTGGCGAACGTGTTTCAGAATTTTATCGTGCATTGAGAATAAAGGTAAAAGGTTTCTTTCAAAAGGCACGCCGGCGGAACGATTTAAAACTTGTAAATGGATACGAGGAGTTAGACCTCCGCGCTCTTTCCATCTTCCCTTGGCCATACCCTTTCCACCTTCGCCCTCGTCTGCACATAAAACTTCCGCGAACTTTTGTTTGTTTCCCGCGATGTATTTACGACGCGGAATCTCGGTGATCGATACCAAAAGAGCTCGCGGGCAACGTAGCGACTATTTTATTTTTAATGTCGTTGGACTTTGATGGCTCGTTTTATGAAGAGTGCCGATAACGATAATAGTTATTTTACTGGCATGGGTCGCTTCATGTAGAGATTTAACACACTGCTATAGTGTCGGAATTGCGATTAATTCTTTTGGCGATTTTATTTTTCCTAATCATAAGCTAAATGATTAATATTACTGCTTTCGTTATATTATTGTAACATCGTCCAGTTGAGAGAAATTTAATAAGGCGAGCATTCTTGATAAAAATAGTATGTAAATTTAATAGTAGAAGTAGTTATCCTTCACATTAGAATCTAGTATGTAACGTCAGAGTCGTACAGTTCTTATCGATCATATAATAGTATTCTTCGCAAATATATTCAATAATTATTAATATTACGACTATTCTATTTTTAATGTCGTCAAACTTTGATGACTTATTTTACGAGCGACATCGATAACGGAGGTGCTCTTTTAACGTAGTTCTATCATTGTAGAGAAAGAAAGTCATTTCATGTTGAGATTAAATAATAAAACTTCGTTATTAATTTTCTTTTATTTAACGTAATGTCGACGACATAATTACCACGTTGTCCCATCTTGTAGAGAACAATTTATTTCATCCATAATTGAGTAAAAATAACATGATATCGCTAGACTGACAGTTATAATTTTTTATATAATATTGATAATAATTATATTTAATGTAATTAATCTGCAATTAAATACATATCAAATCTCTCATTTACTTATGTTCTATTCTGAACCACTAATTAACTCACGCGCGGGCTTCCAATTCCATCGAAGGCTATCGTTATTAAACATGTATTATTATACCCGATTATCGATTAGGGCATTTCAATGTGTACGACACAATCACCAGTTAGGGTGTCAAGATGGCGGAGTACAGGTGTTGAAATTAATTTCAAGCTTCTCGTTTTGCTATGACCTTAATCACGCCTCTCTTTGAGGTGATAATAGCCTAAGTTTCAAAGTAATAAAGACGATTATAGGTGTTCCTTCGTATCATTTAATAATTCTGTCATGAAAGTTCCTCAGGCATAGGATTTACGTGCGTAATCAATCGTTCCAGCATGTCCGTAACATCAGCAATATTGTATACCGTGTACTTTATCTCCTTGATATCGATACCGATGTTAACCTCGCAGCAACAAAGACGCCCGACGATCAACTAGCGTCTTACTGTGTAATTAGGCGTATATTACGCGGCTATCCGCGGCTGTCGATTGAAATGGCAATAAATCAAGCAAACCACCTGAGAACCAATTTGCACCCCAACGTGCCGTGAACCTAATCGCCTTCTATCGAAACGACTATAATCTAAGTTTCCGAAACAGCGATCGACACTGCCAGATAAACCGGTCCCGTTTCTCGAAGCGCGATTTCTCGTACGATTCGTCCGCCACAAGTCGCGATTGCACGTTGCGATTGCCACAGTTCGCTTTATCGGCCGATTGACTTTTCCTTTAACACGGGATATCAGTACCTTTCCGGTTTCTTAGTGTAATAATCGATTTCAAACTTGTTTTCTCTATCAGTCCATCCCCAGATGCAGATTTATGCAGAGAAACAAGTCGCATCATTCCCTTACTTCAAAAATGACTTAAAAAATGTAGCTTTCGTATTATTACCTTAAACGAGTTAAATAAAAATTACTCTATCAAAAGTAAAACTACTCTTCTAATTTAACTTAACAGTTCGTTCTAAACAAATAGCATTTGCATCGTTTTAAATAGATTAAGTATAATATTTTCTATAAGAGTGAAATTATAAAAATTTTGAATTGTGTCGTTTTTATAAATAAAAAAGAGAATCTTTTACACAGATTATATACACTTAAGACAGTTATATTATATATATTTATGTAATATCAAATACATTTACGTCATATACAATAATAATTTGTTTAGAGAATATAAGACTTCGTGATTATTGCAAATAATATTATGAGATAATTCTAAAGAAAATTGCATTACGTAATAAATGTAGAGTAAAAAATATCATCATTAAGTAACATAGTAGACATAAATCAAATATCAAATATCATACTTTTCATAGAATTTCATGCGCACTACAAACAGTGCATAAATAACTCGTTTATTCTGACCTGTTTATTCCGCTTGCAACTGTATAATAATCTCATTATAATGCTCTCAATTTCTAATTTAGTTAATTTAGTTCAATACAGAGTTGATAAAACGATAAAACGGGAGTAACGAACGACGACCGGATGCCTTTGACCGTCGTCGAGTATGACAGACTTTTAAGTCGTTTCCTGAAGGAGAGAGGCGGTCAGTAGTAACGATTATTGCTGGTCAGCCCAGACCTGTTCCGGACAAGAAGTTAGTGGCCAATAAAGGTCCGCGGCACGTTACTGCTGATCGTACACTCGAGTTACTGAGCTTTCGTTATGGTCTCCACGGATGTAGTCGCCCATAACCGATTAATATGTTATTGCGTACGAACGCGGTCTATAGACTCTCTCATCGACCGCGATATCGATAACGGTTTCTAAAGTTCCTATGACAAGCTCTAAATATGCCATCTTTCCGTTTCTCACGCGGTGTTTTAATACGTAATGACTATTGGATGAGGGACATATAAGGCTGACATAACTTCGCTGTTCTAAAAGTCACATTGCAAATGGCTGTGGCTGACTTGTTGCGATGCAAATTGCTAAGGGTAACATTCGTTTTTTTATTTTTTTTAAAAGCGCAAGCTTGGAAATAATAAATATATAGATTTTGAAGAAATCTCTCGACAATTGTTATTTTATCTATCTCATAACCATAAAGTTAAAAACTTTTAACGCCTTAAATGTTTCCCATGTTTTAGAATATATTAATGAAAAAAATCTATCGTCTCACATTAAGTAATGTATGATCAAAAGTTGTTATTATTGTTATTAAATTATTAATCTTTACGGGAAAGCCTGGTGGTGCTAAAACAGTGTCATATTTTAAAGCAAGAAATATAATGAAATAATGATTCGAAGTATAACAGATATTAGTTAAGAAAAAGCTATAAGATTTTAAAAATAAATCCTTGCTTTCTGAAAGTTAATCATATTTATTACCTAAAAACTGTTTTTTTTTTCTTATCAATCTTATTACGTATTTCGAAATTATAAATATTTTGACATTTCGATAACCTCAATATAAACAATTTAAAAAATAAATATAAAATGTTTTAAATATAGATTTTTAGATGTCTCTCTCTCTCTCTCTCTCTCTCTCTCTCTCTCTCTCTCTCTTATCGCGGTGTAGACATAGTCTATATAATTTAAAATATCTCACCGTATCTCATAGAAACCCCACGAGGTATCAATGTCTCCAAGTTTATTAACAATTCCAACCTGCTACTGAAATTTGCCAGAGTAAGTTTGCTCCCAAAGGATAACGCTTTTTCGACGTTATGCGGTTCTAAGTTATATATTTATATATTTCGAAGATGCACTCTCAACTGTGGAAAATCGCGTCTTATGCCACCGAAAGCGTCTTGAGAGTTAACGTGTTGGGAATATTGAGCGGGTTTATGTACTGGATTATGCACTTTGAAGATTTTGTCATTTGATGATCATTATCTACATTTTAATCTCTCTACCTTTTCCCTTTCTCCTTTCTATTCTCTCTCTCTCTCTCTCTCTCTCTCTCTCTCTCTCTCTCTCTCTCTCTCTCTCTATGTTTCTCTTCCCATTGCCTCTGTCTTTACATCATTCTGCCCTTCTCACTCTCTGGTGTGGTCTCAGTTGGGCTGAGTAACGGATATCAACTTGTTGATTTACCGTGCCAACCACGAAGCTGCGGTTCTGAGGCGTCCGAACTCTCTTGGCAAGCCATCACTTTCTAATAGTTGCCCTAAAACTCATATACAGCTACACCGATCCATTACTCCTTGGCATCGATCAGCGCTACAGTCCTGCCACGTTTGAACCACCTGGGTATTCGTCGTTACTAATCCCTGAATTATTCACAGACAGGTATTATCACACATTTCATGTGACATCCTACGTTAGGGGAATACGAGCATGTATTAGAAGTACATATTTTGAGATGTTCTATATGTAGATGATTTTATATGTTCTTATGTATAATGAGATGTTCTTATGTATATAAAATACACTAATATGTAATACTGTAATACTTTTTCTGAGTTGAAAATTTCATGGCAAATTTATAAAGACAAATCCGATTTTCATAAAAATATGAAATCGTTTTACTAATTATTTTCATAATTAAATATTTTTTGTTTTCTTTATATATATTTATATTTGGAGTATACCATTTGAAATTAATTAAAGAATAATATTTCAATGTTAATTTATATATTTAAAGCACAATAAATTCACTACAATCTTTTAAATTTCTTCATTATTAAATGTAAGAGAAATATAAGATGTAAGAGAAAAAAAGAGAGAGAAAGTTTTAAATTTTTGCACAGTATAATAAATATATCTTAATTTCAAACTCATCAAAGTACAATATATGTTTTTGAAGATATTACGAAGCTTATGAATTCTTTGTTCATATCGACAAAGCTAATTCTTCATACACAAATATAGAATTCATTGAAGTGCATTTATAATTTATATCGCCGTTAAATGCAACAATGATGTTGTTAAGAATCTGTAAGAGTCAATACATAAATGTACGTGAGTGTGAATGATGACAGACAACTGGGCGTAGATTACAACCTGCACGCCAAACAAAACACTCGAAATCCGTTTTTGTCTCGCGTTTGTGCGGTCGTACCTCGTGGAGTTATGCCGCTATAAATTTTCAGAGATGTCGCGAATGAGTACCTATATAACCGTAGATTGTTGGAGTAAAAAGACGTGGGAGAGATGCTTCGTTTGCATTTACTACATGCTGATGTAGTAATTTCGACTATGTACATGTATTTTGTTGCATAGCATGAAAAATTATTTCCACTTTGTCGCAATTAATTTAATATACATATAATTCAATGTTCAGAATTATGCATCGTAAATAATATATTTAAAAAATAAGATAACTGATTTAAATTATCTTAGAGTCTAATCGAATGTGAATAAGAATAAAAAGAGAAATACGTTTCTAATTTTATTATAAAGATTTCAGTAAATTTACTGTTATATGATTTTTGTTTTTTATCTTCTTGAATCTAATCACGTTAGGATACAAAGAAATTCTACGACGTCACTGACGGTGAACTGATTACGTGAGAGACGTAAAATACAATAATATCTGACATTCGGAAAGGATGTCACAGTGGTATCTTGCTGAACAAAGCGATGGCGGAAACGCGTGACACGTTAATTAATCACTGTTAATTAGATGTAAGTTTCTTAGATGCGAGTCAACCGCTTTTTGCCGCCGTCGGCTGACAGGCTTCATCGGGGACGAACGGAACTGCAAACTGCACTTTACCACATCTCGCATTTTGCTTAGCACGCAGCTGTGCTGGCGTCAGACGTCGGGCTCGTTCTATCTTCCCGCCATCTTCCCTTACTTTGTTACCCCCCTTCGAGTCCTTCGGGAAGGGGATTAAGCGAACGTACCAAATTGAGGTGCTTAAGTCGTCAAGAAGCAGAGGAAGAGAGGATGAGGGATTGAGAATGTGTGTGCGCGCGCGCGTGCGAGAGAGGAAGGTAAAGAAATTAAAGGAGTGAAGTAAGATGCAAGAATATTAGACAAAACTGTGTTTCCAACCTGGATTGTGACTTATGGATACGTTCTTTTGACCATAAAATTCTGATATTTCTTCATTAATGATCAAACCAAACGATTGAAGGAATTCGCAGATTTTTGTAAAGTTAAAAATTCTTTCTGTGTATTATTTTCAGAATTAAAAGCACTATCGCTAGTAAAAACTTTACGCTTGAATTTTGTGAATACAAGTAATTCCACGCCTACATAAACATCAAAGTCGAGATTATGATAATTGAATAGTCATAATTTTACAACGACAGGGATTATAATAGAAAAACTATAATAACTGATCTGCTATGTAAAAACTGATCTGATAATGCTGTGACTAATAAATAAGTATTAATAAGCTGGTTCGTATGGTAGCGATAATAATTTAGATAGTATATAATCTCCTGGTTCGTTGATAATATCGTTGTAACCGCATAATTTGTATCTCCATAATCTGCCCTCTACAATTTCCCCATTTGAAATTTAACACCCGGAGTCGATTAAATGGCCCAAATTTCGATCATTTCATCTAACTCATTTCTATCTTTTATCTTTGTTTTTCCTCTACCACTTTCTTGGACAATCTTATTGGCCATTGAAAATCGCGGCGAATTGCGGTCAAGATGGCTCTATAAGACATAATTGAATGGAATCCCTCTCTATTAGGGACACCATCATTCGACAGAACTTGCTGTTCTCGGCTTTCATTTGGGAGCAAAGAGCGAAAAGAAAGAGTCTCTTCATCCTTTTACCGTTCCGCTTTTCTGCATCTTTTCCGTACTTTCTCTCAGGTATCTGAGTCGTACCTGAAAAGCTCCACCTACATATCGTATTTGTCAGGTGCCTAGAAAGGAAAGTGGAGCACCATTTCGTATGTAAGCCACACTACGGGTTCCTTCCCGCGAAAATTTTAAACGATTTATTATCACCTTCCCTCGCTAAGAAATGCCAGCGACGCGAAACGCACCTTCATACAGTGTGTTACGTAATAGCATTTCTCTTACTGTCTTCGACAATATTTCGAGGATGCTAAAGACATGTTCACTACTCATCATAAAAACTTTTGTAATACAATCTTGAAATATAATATATATAGCGGAGTATTTTGTTTTATATGTAAAATTCTATATAATGTCATAAATAAATTTTTATAATGAAAATATAGAATTTCACATATAATAAAGCAAAAATTTATTTTTATTTTTTCATCAACGATATTATTCCATTGATTTTCTGACAAAGAAGGTGAAATATTTACACTGCTTATAAACATTTTGGATTGCAGATTGACGCTGAAAGAATAAAACAAAAGCTAAATATTCATTTGTTAAATATTTTTAAGATCATTGACAAACAAATATAATAGCTAAATTGTTTCCCGTTTTACATATTAAAAACTTGGTAAAAATATTTCAATAAATTTTGAAATACTTAAAGAGCATTTTCACTACTTTAGAGTATTAATCTGTTATAATGTAAATTTTTTTTCTCCATTTTTATTGCCAGAGAATTGAATAATATTGTTAATCCTTCGTGGTCAAACCTCCTGAGAATTTAATGTTAGTTACACAGGGAGCAAAATAGCCCCAACACTTTTAATTGATTGTCGTATTTATAGCTTTTGTTCTCTAAAATCGCAAACATTATTGAATGTGCTTTAACACGTTCAATGCTATGGGGATTACTGTTGACTGGCATTCAGTTTGTTGGTAGCGCCGTAGAAGGCACCGGTGACTGGTGATGTCAAGATTAATAAAAACACATAATTCGAATAAATGTCAATATTTCTAAATTTTGATACAATATGTATCACATGATAGCAGATTCATGTTGCCGCCTTAGGCAAGTTACGTAATATCAACATAACATTCAACGTATTAAACATTGTAGAACATGGAAATGGAGTGGCTTTTTTTAAAGATTTTAATTTTATATTAATTATTATATTATATTTAAAAAATTACAATTTAAAAGTTCTTGAGAAATGCACTTTTTACTAAAAAAAAATTAACTTTTAAACTTTTTAATTTTTTATATTTTTTGATAAAAATTTACGACTGTACTCTAAAGATATGACACTTTTAGAAAAAATAATGCAATAGTCCGCGTTACAAAAAAGATATTTATTCTGGAGAAAAAAGGAGATCATTTTTGTAAAGAAATGTGTATTGTATAAAAGATTTATTTGGTATAAAAATATAATATTTTTAGAAATATAAAGCCTCAAACTTTTTTGGGATCTCGATTTTAGGTGACCACAAAAGATGCAAATGTAAATTTTGCAACGTGTCGGAGTTATTTTGACATGCTCCGACATGTTTAACGGAAATACATAACAGATATTTGCTAGCTTTCGATAATTCTATCATTCTTTCTAAAAATTTGATACGGCGGTACCTAGCTAAATGCTAGAAACAGAATGTAAATTTCATTAGAGCAGTACAGGATAAATGAATCAACACGTATGCGAACTGAATACAGATATTTTGTGAATATGAAATAAACGTAAAATTTTGATGCGGAATTCTGATGCTTTCGCGAATACGTTGCATTTTTGAGTTCAATACAGTCGAACGGAAATGAAGAAGCAAGTTTTACGAATGAAACCGCCGAATTCTTAATCATAGAACGTCTCGCTTATTTTCGTATTCATCTCTTAGCGGCAAGCTCTGTGTGGAAGCAAGTACAGTTGCCATAAAAGGATCGAGTCTGGCGGATGAGAAATAGGGATGCGAATGCTGTCGTGGTGGAGCGAGAACATCCTCCCGCTCGGTAAGCCTCTCTTTATTGTAGCGTCTTGATTATGAGCAATAATGAGGGCATCCCCTCGCCTTAATCAACGCTAGTGGAATGGGTCGTCGACGGCATCTTCGAGTCGTCGAATGTCGAGCGCGATTCTCAATTCGTAGCCTCGTCGAAATAATGAGTCTCGCAATCAGCGCCTAGGAAAATGTTTACGCTGCAATTACCACCGCTCACAGTGATCCGCATGCGAATTTGTAGGCGCGTCGTCAACGAATATGTACAGATGTATACGTATAATATTATATATATATATATATATGTGTGTGTGTATATATATAATAATATTTTATATATAATGTGCGCATATGGTATTATGCATTCTATAACAATCAGTTGATAGTATCACGTTGCTTATTAGTAGCAAATTTTGATTATTATCATGCAAATTATTTAACACTTTGTATCATTGAAAATTAGAATAATTGATTAATTACCTCGCATTTTGAAAAAGACTCATTAAATAATCTAATATAAATATCCAAATGTGAAGAGAAAAAAATAAAATATAGTTCTGTAATACTTTATAATTGGAAAATATAAATTATCTCATATTCAATATTTTTTCTAAATTTTTACAATGCTTACTTCGGAAAGATTAAAATTTTATAATTTTAATAAATCGGGGAACTAAGATTAAAGTCAGCATATATGTATGTAATTTCACATTTCCTTAATATAAAAAGGGTCGATATTTTTTAAAATAACAATTCTATCATTATACCGTGACGTATCAGTAATTTATTTAGTTTAAATGTTCCACGTTTTTCATAATTTTTCCTTATAAGTATAAGTAATTCTATTTCTCTATAGTCAAAAGAATTATTTTTAAGTGAAATGTTTTGAAGTCGCGATAGTGTCTCGACGTACACACGAACTTGATCTAGTCTACCATATGAAAATCCAACAAGGAACGCTTTATCGAACTTTTCCGCTTTTCCAATGTGAAAGACGGTGCCTATAAAAGAACTGAATAGGGACAAAAATCGACGGAGTATCTCTCCGTCAGATTTGTAAGATCGTAAAGCCCCTCCGGTACGTTGTTATGTTTTACCCTCTCGGTTTTCCTCAGTATCAAAACTACGCGAAGTTTTATTATGAAATAATAAAATATCTAAAAATATATCAGAGCCTGCGGGCTTTGATTTACAGTTCAAGTTTTATCGTATCGGGTTGAAGCAAATTGGGGGAAAGAAAGAAAAAAAGAAAGTGTAAGAAAGAAAGAGATGTGAATAGCTGTGGTCTTACCCGGTAATATGGCGCCTTGCATTTTACATTAGAAAGTTCGAGCCATTTCCTGACGTCGGTAATGCCGTCATAAGTCGACGCAAGTGGAAGAGGGCGATAGAGGAAGAAAGGGACGATGGTCCGGAAAGGAGACAGTGGCGCAACGCGATTTTGAAGATGTATATAGAGCTGTATTTTGTCTTTTCGTTATCTTCTTGAAATCTCTGCAACATGATACAGGATCAGGTTTACACTCAATAAATTTTAGATTCAAACGATCATTCTGTACAGCAATAAAAACCTGCTAGATGCTTCTTCAAAGATGTCTCAATAGAGCAGCATAAATGTGAAAAATCACTGGTAAATTATGGAAAATTATAACTTCCGTTCTCCATAAGTCTTTACAAAGACTGACCAAATTATTTTTCTCTTTTCATTTTTAATAGTGATATGGATTACGAAAACACAATAAGATAATGTTTCTCAAAATCGAGAAATATAGATTTCGATACTATTATGCCAATTAAAATTTAGATTAAGGTAAATTTTAGGTAAATGATTCCAGAGGGAATTTGAAAATTTAATATAACTTAATCAGATACAGCTTCGGAAGAAATAAATTTATATTAAGCGAGCCAATAAAAAACCGACTCAAGTTGATTAAGTATGTAATAAAATTATATAACTTGCAGTAGAGACTCTTTGTGCTTATCATACTATGACTGTATATTCCATTACTATGACAATTTAATGTAAGTTTTTAATTTATTGACTACGATAGTCCAAATCAATAGTTGCGTTTATCAGTTTACACATTAATTTAGAGTTTAACTTTGACTAACAGTTCAAGTATTCTATCAAATACTGAGAGAGGTTTTATCTTCAGATATTTCGACCTTCTTTGTCGAACGTTTCTTTGAGTTATGGGTATAAATCAGAATTTAAGCTTGAAAATCAACAGATATTATTAATTTTGTAAATTGTCAGTTATGCACTGATGAAAGCTCAAAACGAGAACTGAAATGTCTGTAATAATTATTAATCAACTTGTATCGATTCTTACTGGCTCTTTTCCACTTGGAAACTTAATTCTTAATTTTGAGATAACATATGCTATTCAATTTAGTCCTCATAAAAGCTTTTAATATTGTGACGTTTTTTTGATCACAGAAGTACATTAATTTAGAAGATTAATTTTATTTAATGAGTAAATAGCATTACTTATATATCTGCCTTGTATGTTAAAAAAAGTGAATCAGGTACAAAAAAACATAGCGATTTGAAAATATATTTTTTTCTCTTACCTCACAAAGACCGATTCTTTTACTCTTGAAATTTACTGATCAAATTTTCGTTCGATTTGCGGAAGTTTCTACAATATGCGCGAATTCTCGTAGCATCGTAAAGTTGCAGTATTTCCTTCTGCCTCTTTCTTTGTCTTTCATTGTGTCGAATCTTGTTTCTTCTTCGTTTCTTTCGAACAAGACTTTATCGTCAGGGCATTACGGCTTAGCAGTGTCTTGAAAAACTTTCCAGTTTTCACCAAGCGAATAGCGAGTCGAAACCCCATATAACTCGATTAGAAGACGGAGAAAGAAATGTAAGGAGAAAGAAGGGTATACAGCATCAGAGTGAAGAACAAGAAGAAGAGCACCTAGTTCAATTATTGGTATGCGGTTGTTGTTTTATTCTTCTTATTTATATGTCTCTCTCTTAAGTCTTCCTCGCAATTCCGCAAGAAAGATATATAATATGTATATAAATATGCTTCTCTCTACTTTGTTTTTTAAATATAATGTTTCACAACGTCGCAACGTGATTAATATTTCTTTATAATGTACAATATTTTGTAGCTAGGATTATTATGATCCAAAATGAATAGCTAAACAAAGTACGCGAAGAAATTAATTACTCTGTAACGACCTTACCAATCTTAATGCAAAAAGATCCCTGTGGTCTAGAATGGATGGTTAACCAAAGTACTGGGTAGGAATTAATTACTTTGTAACGTCCCTACCAATTTTATTACGAAGGAATCTTTATGTTATACAATGAACAGCTAACTGAAATAACCAACAAAGATTAAGGAATATCGTTGCTAATTTTCATAAGAAAATTCATTCTTGTGTTATTTTACACTTCAATGATCGTCCATGAATATTGCTGCGGAGATATATTTTTAACGTAGGATTATTTTCAAGACGCTTACAGTAATAATTGTAATTAATTAAGATTCATATAGAAATACATAAACATATCATCGTATTTGTGGATTTCAAAGGGACAAAAGTAATGAGCGCCGGCTAACTACTATAACTGCTTATAGAATCTGTAATTAATTGGATAATCTCTATATATGTCGACTAATTGTAAGTGAGACACGCCCGGAAAGATGAGCATGAGAAAGGAAAAATATAACGCGCGTGGGCACGACAGGGTGAGCGGGGTCCATGGGGGATTTCCAACGTAATAGAGGCAGATACTCTAACAGCATGCATTATTCTCGTTACGGAGCTGAGGTTGAGGTTTATGGCATGGATGGTTATAATCCGTGATAGCGGTTTATGCTCGGCGTTGCTGACTCTTTCCAGAATTGACGGATGCCGCGAGCTATTGCTTTCTGTCCGTTTCTTTCCGTTTCTTCCTTTCGTCCTTGTCTGACCTATTGTCATTCTCTGTATTATCGCAAAACATCTATTTTCCTATATTATCACGAAGAAGGCAATCTTAATCCCACAGAATGCATTAATAAACCCGATTAATTAATGTTGTTTACTCCGTTAATCTGAGCTTTCTAAATTATAATCCTGCCTTGTACACTGAGAAAAAGATATTATTCAAAAATTTATTTGTGAGGAATATATTTATTTCACCGAAGTATAAATCTTTATTTACGGCATAATGAAACTATTACTAGCAAATAAAACCATCATTTTATTTTTTTTTACAATTAATGAGATATATTTTAGAAATGTATATTTTGTTATCACAATAAAATTTTTTTCATAACTAATAAATATCGAAGAAAATGTCATAATATTTGCTTTGCAATGCTTCAACATTTTTCTCTCACAATCAATATACTATACAAGATATGTACATTCAAGATATATATTTTAATTTTTATTACTGCATTCGCTTATTTTAATTTCAATTTTATAGTCAATTTCTCTTGGGAAATGTTTAAAAATTCAAGATATATATAAATTTCAAGATATATATAAAAATTGACAAATATCTTCAAATTTTCCAATTAACCTTTTTTCCAATTAACAGTGTACGTATACCGAAAATTTATTTAATACTTTTTTGTCGTGAGGAATGTCTGTAAATGTTTAATTCAGAGATATTTAGTAGACAGAACTCCTTTAACAGAAATTTCAATTAAAACACACAGGTGGAACCGTTTTATGGTACTCCTTTAAACTGAAGCGTTCGCGAATTGGGCTATAAAAGTTAATTCGCTTTATTTATTAACGCTCACGCAACGCGATGCATCCGCTTGTGCTTGATCACCGACAATAATAATCATTATCGACCGCGGCGTTACAATAGTTAATTGCTCCCTCGTTCGATGAGGTGAGCGTAGATAATAACGAATTACTATAGGAATATCGAATGAAGTGTATTCCCAAGCGCCGTTTAAGCACCGCAAATTATTAATTACCTTCGTTATAATCGGGCCGCGGGTGGATCGTGGTGCATCTATAAATCAGGGTGTTTCTCCCCCACAGCCGGTGTTTTTCCACCCCTCGAAAACGATTAAAATGGCCGGCGATCAGGACGCGGTGGAGGGAAAGAGGTTGCAGAAGCGAGGGTGAGACACGATTGGTGCCAGAAATAAACTGCTCGTATAATTCCTGTACTTATCGGAATTTCTCGTTTTTGAAAATATTATATCCCTTATATAACTTGGAATAGGGGAGAAATAGGGGATGAGGGGTTAGAATTGCAAGAACCGATAGGCCGAATAATTCCGCGATTGTCCACCGGCGTTTCATCCCTTTGTGTCTATCCGAACACCCTCACCATTGTCTTCGCTGCTTCCCTTGATCTCATTTGTAAGCATCTTCCTGGCTGCATCGTTGTAACGGTCCGTAGAACGGCATTACATTAGGCCATAGTGGCCGCAGTAATCTCAGCTATGTGTATCCATTTAGCTCCGGGCATACAGTACGGCCTATCCAGTGTAATCCGAGCTTAATTGCCGGTCGAATCAATGCCATCCGCCGTACATTCGATCCTCCCTATGGTCTCTTCTCCCTCTCCTTCGAGTTGAACTTATTACTCATTATACTCTCGGTTAAGAGTTGTTGCGACGAAAAAACACACAAAGAATGATAAGAATCGACAATCAAATGATTCTTAGAAAATGATTGTTCTAAAGTTACTGTCGCTAAATTACATTGATTTAAATGTTATGTATGTAATACAAGGATATATAATTTATTTCTCTTATCAAATTTTATTGTAAATAATTCTTCATTATAAGTATTTTCATTATAGAAAAATTGACGATTTGATTGAAATCTGTATTTCAATCAAAACAGCCTGGAGTATCAAATAATAAATATATAAGTCAAAATTACAATAATCATAATTTTTATAAAACAAAAATTTATATTTCTCTTTCTCTCTCTCTCTCTCTCTCTCACTCTCAGAAAGATAAATTTCTTTAATTTTAGAAATAGAAGTACCTGGAATACTCAGCACGTATTATACGTATAAACAGAATATAATGCGACAGGATTAAAGGTGAAAGCGATCGTTGATTAAAAAGACGGTTTAAGACGATGTTAGAGACGATCGTTAATATCTCTCTCGCAACGCCCGAGAGAGAGGTTTGATAGCTCGAAGGTGGTAACAACCCCTTTGGGTGATATGATCCTTTAAACACGATAATACTCAACGATGAGCTCCCGACGTACCTAAGGGAAATTATCGAGTGGCTACCATGAAACGAGATAATAATGTTCGTGCAACTGTACGAGATGTATTTTTCGTTACAGTCGCAACATTCGCAAATCGTTTACAGAAAATAGAGTTTTACAAATGTTATTACCGTTTTCTTTTTATGTTTAATTACAACAGTCTCTTTTAGTAAATGGAAAATCGTGGAGATGCTCGAGAGGAAGAAAGAAAGAAAAAGAAGCGACTATTCCTTGCAGTTTAAATTTAGACGTAGGTGAAGTTTTTTTTGTAGCTTCGCGGTGTTATGGGTGTTGTGCGGTTTTATCGCTCGTAAACCGGAGAAAATGAATGAAAGTGTCAGTAAAGACACGACCTCTACTTAGTGCTACTGCTTTTTTTATTGTTTTTGGTTTGTCACCCGGTTCTGTACAATACAAATATACACTTTATTGATGAAACAGTTCGTGCGATAGTTCTATAAATAGAAATAGAAGCAAATATAAGTAGTTTGGAGAAAAATAACTGTATTGCAATTCGCGTGATATTTGCACATTATAAAAATCTTGTCAACAAATTATTAACTATGTACAATATAATTGAAAAATGTTTTCATAGAAACCTTCGGAAATTAAGTTCTATTTATTCATATAAATCTTTATAAATATGAAAAATTTATAAACATTTATTATCATTATACATTAAATACTGTACGTTAATAAATTAAAAGGAATGTAAAAAAATTGTACAGATATTAAATTTTAAAATAATTTTTTCTCTATTTACGATATATAGAGATGTAATTAATTTTTTCACGATAAAAAATTAAATTACCTATCGGAATCGTAAATTTCAAAAATAATTTTTTATTTCCAACAAAACGTGATATAAAATTTCAAAATGACGCAACAATGAATTTTTTGTGAAATAATTAATAGTCAGAAGAGCGACAATAGAATAAAATATTATATTTAATTTTCGCTTTTTATCATTAATAAATAAAAGAATTTAAAGATATACGAGAATATATTTAATCTTTATTATACAACGCTCTTTATTACATAATTAATGTATAATAATTTCAACACATTATTGATATCATTCACGAGTATCACAAAATTAAATCTTATTCATAAATGCTATAAATTGCATTCATATGATATTTTTCATTAATGATGAATTTAAAAGTTATATTTTCGATCGCACTCAACGAGAAATAAAAATAAATGCAAGTGTTTTGTTTCTCGCTTTTTATTACGCGACCAATGGCAAGATAATCTGAGCGAGCAATTAATACTGTTTGAGCATAATGCACTGTAATTTATCGTCGGCCACCGCTACATTTTGCGACATTAAATATGATGTTTTTAGTTGTAGGTATTATGTGTGCCAGCTTCTATGCTATTTAATTCTTTTCGATCTATTAACTTGACGGGATCGATCGGCGAAGCTCGCGAAGCGAAGGCTGGCACATCGCGAGGCGCGTTCAATTAATCGTACGGCCTGTGACGAACAGACTGAAATTCCACCCATTTCTTGCCGTATCCTGACAAATGGGCTCATCGTCGATCGGCTTTGCCGAAATGCATTCTCGCAACAACGTGCAACTAACCCCTACTGCGAAGAAAATCTATACGAGATTTCAACTCCTCGTAATTTAAATTCAAACGAATCGTGGTTGGTACCACGTTCCTTCTGTCGCGCATTCACTATGATAGATCGAAAATGGTCAATCCCCACGTGTATTAAAAGATGCTTTGCATCATTGTAAACTTGGAAAAGATTATATCATAGAAAGAGTTTCGTCGAATAAATCGCGAGAAATGTCTACATATTTGCGAAGCATACAGTATTCTTTTAGTAAAAGTTAGTTCTCCGTTCATACTAGATATATACCATTGTATAACTATAATCGCTTACTCGTTTTATTTCCGCAAACATATTTGTGACCTGATAAACTTTGTTTACTCAAAATTACATATGTAAAGTTATATCTCATAAAATTCGTCGCATTTATTTAAATTTATGCTACAACGTGATTGGAAAATTATCGAGGTTACATTTTAAGTTGCTATTTTAAATTTATTTTCTGCTAAGTGAATAGATTAATTATAATGTCCACTGGGTTTTACGATAAAAATGGATCATCGACTTCCGTTCATAGTCGAAATATAGATGTACTGGCAATTATGTCGCGCTTTATATAATAATAGAAATTGTGCTGCTTTTGAATTCTGTCTTGTCCCAAGCCACAGGAATTATTCATGCTCTCCTTGCAAGGAAACAGTCTCGAAGTAGACTGAGATACACGTGACTGAAATGCTCAGCTAAATTGAAATTTGGTTTTGAATCTAGAGCACATGTAGGCATATTATATATGTAAGATATCTTGGAGTTACTCTCTCCTTAGAGATCCTTAGAGTCCTTATATATAATCAATCTATATACAATATATAT
>NW_017304887.1:870807-872054 GCF_001594115.1 Trachymyrmex septentrionalis
AAAACATTTTAATTTTTAATTGATTTTTATTAAAATAAAACATTTAATTTAACGTTTAGTTAGAGAGAGAGAGAACATAATGTAATTAATCTTAAAAACAAAAACGTTTCAAAATAGCTTTCGAAAAATCACGATGAATCGCATTTTTATAAAGAAAAACACGACGATTAAGAAATCCGTAGATGAGGTGGTTGTTTAAGAACAGGAATTGTCAAAATATGGATCGTGAGCCACTAGTGAATTGTGAATCGACTTTTGCTGGATAGCGAAAAATTTTAGAATGTTTAATTACACTTTATTGCTTCATAACTGTACAAATTTGCGTGCACAAACTTTTTCACATTTCGTATATATGTAAAATTGGATTTTCAACGTATGCATATGAATAAATAAACCAAATTTTGAAATAAATCACAATTTATAAACTTCTTGCGTCCGAAAATAACTCACAACGGTGTTAACTTCAAAGTTATCATTAAAAAATATAGGAAACAAGAGCACATACTTCATTAGGTGTTTGAGAAATAGATTTACAAAACTGTATTCAATAAAAAATTAAAAAGTAGGAGTAAAGTAGTATAAATGGATAATTAATTTATCTCCTTCCCCGTGTTTTTCATGTTTACTAAGATAGCTCGCGAATGTTTGTTGTTTTAAAAAGTGGATTTATACAAGTGTGGAAAGTTCTGCTCTAGAATGTCGGTTCTTCTCTGTATCTGTACGTGTATACATTATAACGTTCATTTGATACGTTCAGAAATATCAACGACCAAATATCATGTACCTGAATCACATTTTCACCTACGGATGTATTCCTGTATCTAAGTGAAATCTCGGGATACGTTCAACATTTTCAAAGGTGACCTTTCCACGAAGAATGTCTGACCTGGATCCGGTAAGGAAAGTATCTCGGCCGGAAGATACTTTTAAATCTTGGAAAGGAATTGCTTCGTCGTGTGGAACTCGTTAGGTTCATATGGCTTTACAAAGAACTCGATTTCTAACATGTTTTATATGCTTGAACCACGCTGTAGTAACTTTTTTATATTCTTCAGTCGAAAATTCTAACAATGTACGGAGAACTTTTTGTTAAAGGATGCTGATATGTTTCAATCAGTCGGTGAACCAGTATAGACAGATTTATGCCGTACTAGTTATTTCAAGTGAAAATTTTATTTCTGCATGTCATAATTTATACAATATAACCTATATGATACTCTCATCTATATTATACTCTTATTATCAAT
>NW_017304887.1:872154-895713 GCF_001594115.1 Trachymyrmex septentrionalis
CATAGACAGATTTATGCCGTACTAGTTATTTCAAGTAAAAATTTTATTTCTGCATGTCATAATTTATACAATATAACCTATATTATACTCTCATCTATATTATACTCTTACTATCATTGTTCGCAAATTTAATAAATTGAACCTTTAAATTTCTGTTATAATGAATTCTTAAATCCTAAAATTTTAAGATTTAATACAATAAAAAACACTTTTTTTTTTATGTGCAATTAGTTCCTTTGAATTATCTATAAAAAGAAAAAAACAACAGAAAACTTAATTGACTTTAAATGATCTGATGCAAGTATATTTAACTTCTAAAGGTTCTAAATTATAAACTATCGAACATTAATAAGAAAATAATTAAAGTAAATTTATTTTTAATAAAATGATCCACAAAAGTATAAAATCTTATTGAATTCATTTTAATTGAATATTATATTATATTAGCAACTTTTAAAATAATATTTAATTATTAACTTATTTGATATTAAAATTAGAGAAATTGTGCCGTGAAAATATTAATATAATCTAGCAAGAATTTATTCATAGAATTAGAAATTTGTTATTAGAAATACAAGTTGTTAGAATTATAAATTTACACTATCTATATATAGCCGCAATATATTCATAGAATTAGAAATTTATGTTGTTAGAATTAGAAATATACAAGTTGCTAAGATTATAAATTCACAAATTTCCGTATCGTAGAAATTAATAATTAAAAGGAATTGTAAATACGCAATATTTCTTGCAAATGTTATTATTATTCATCAATAACCAATTATATTCTGTTTACGAACACGATACTGCTTGCAAAATTAAATTATATTTTACGTATTAATTCCCTTCGATTTTTGCCTCTTTGCTTTCATTTTTACATTAAAATTATTTACTCGTGCATCATATCCTCATTTTTCCTCGCTGCAGTCAACTTCGGAAAAAACGATACAAACGGATAATCCAGAACTGCGGTTTGTAACATTTTCATATTAATAGAAAAAAGAAAGAAAGAGGAAGCAGAAAGAAATAGCAAGAAATAAACATGGACTTTCGAAAGATGTTTATTGTTATTCGTTTTTCATCAGCAGTGGAATTTAATAATCCGATTTTCCATTGTGACGCTTATTATTTATCATTTTGTGTCGATTAATATTTATCACTTTCTGCCGATTGTGAAATTCATGTTTCGAGATGTGAAATATTCACTCCAATACTTCCCGATGTAATTATGGAATTTACGCAAGAAATTGTTTACGTCGAAGATGACCAACGTTTATACGGAAAATGCGAAATGCGCTTTAATGTATAATTTACTTCGTTCCATATCGAAACCAAACCCGCCAACGCGTCCGATAATAATGTCGACCCATTAAACAGAGCGAAAGTTAAATTGTTTTAATTGCATTAAAAAGTTAGAAAAGCGAACCGCACGATAAACTCGTCGGTTATCGTGGATTTGTTTCAATTAAATGTTTGGAGCAATTATATTATTAAGGCGTGCTCAACGAGTTAAATTATATTGCCGAAAATGTAACGTAATTTTCCACGACATATGAAATGAAACGCGATTTAAGCGACGGAAGAGTATTCTATTATAAATAGAAATGTGTCTAAAGTACATTACACACGCGTGCACGCTGTAATAATGGGGATCTTATTTTAATAAAACAATGAAATATTTAGTTTAAAAGTTTTACCGACGTATATTTTAAATTTTAAGCCTTTAAGTCTTTTGATTCTCATATTTTTCACGCTTATATATTATATGTGTACATATATATATATATATACATACATATATACACACACACACACACACACACACTATATATTTTAATTATTTACTCTATAAGTAAACAAAATAAAAATAAATTAAATCACTAAGTACGTAATCAACATATAGTCTTATGTGCCTTGTTTATTACGGATTTATAGTAAGAAAGTATCGCGTCTAAAAGAAAAGTTTTTCTATTATATATTTATTTGTAGGTTTGATTAAGATTCAAAAATAAAACTAAATTCCTTATAAGTCACTATATCACACTATGAAATATACTTAAAAGTTGTAGAAAAGAATGTTAAATTCTCTATCTCTCTCTTTGTTAATAATTCATGATACTTTTCACTTATCCGTCTGTAAGACTTTTTGCACCTAGCTTACCATCTCATTGCTCCGGTTTATTCAGATTATTTGTATAATATCTAACGTTTTCCATAATATTCAACATTCCGCTATGGTGCGTGACCAAATGCTCGGAACCACACGTTTATATTCAACAGGAGCATGCAATAGCGATCCTAAATCAACTATATTGCACGACTGAGATAACATCTTGTTGTATCAAAAAACAAGCAATGTAAAATGGGTATCGTAAAATCTGGAAGGCCAGGGATCCGTGTCTAAATCGAAGAAATGTTTGGTGTAGATACCAAGCACAAAGAGCATTTCTCTCTGTGTTCACGGAACCGCGTTACCCCTTGGACGGCAGGACGAAGGAATTGGTTGGTCCGATCATGTTTCCTGACCATGGCGCCTTCCAGATCCCGGGATTATGCCGAGCTGACACGAGACGTTACTATACGTCCAATGGCATACATAGAACGGACACGGAGAACACTTCGGCGGACGTTGCACGACACTAAATCCTAGGATCACGACATTGTGCCTGTTCCCGAAAACCTTCGAATCTCCGCTCAGGACCGCGGAAAGGACGGGACGTCGAATGTACGGGATGGTCGTCTCACTGGCTTACACTAAGTACTGTTAAAAATCCTGGTTGTCTAAAAACTCAAAGTCTTCTGTCAATCTTAATGTTAGATAACATAAAAATAGAAAACGCATGAATTTAACGACAAAATGTTTCAAACTAGAATTTCAATTGTACAGACATTAAAATGTAGATATGTAGGAAAATTTTCTCCTTTTGTTACATAGTGCAGGAAAATTTTAAGACTTATTATTTAAGCAATTAGAAAGTATGTATGTTTCAATTAATTTCAGTTAATTTTTATTAAAAAAAATCCTAATTTAAATTGCGCGTCATGGATTTTTTATAAAAAAATTTTATCCGCACGAAATACGGAAGATTACAGATTCGAATTTTGGGTGCGGGTAATATTTCGCTATAAAATTATTTACTATAAATATAAACTACTTATTCAAAAGCATCAAATTATTAAGATCTTTCTGAGATGCCTATAAGCATTAATATTATTAAATTGTTTGTCAATTTAATTTGTGATATTACTACTCTAATTCTGTTATGATTGCGTTTCAAGACTGAAAATTACATTCGGTGCACAGTTTATAGGATTGGATAATATCTAGTATATAAATTCACACCGAATTTAAGCATTAAAAGATCTAGCTTAATCGTTTAGAATCTTTATTTCCTATTTATTCACATTTGGACTTAAAAGATATTTTATTAAAAAATTTTTATTTTAAGTATAAATCATAATCAGATATCTGTTGAAGATTATTTTTTTAAGGAAAATAAAAATACCACTTCAAATAACTCAAAATATGTTTTATATTATGTAATGTACCGATTTTCGTGATCAAAAGCTGCTTACATTTCCGTAGAAATCACAGTTACGTGCATAATTTTTGGAAAACGAGATACTTCAGAATTTTTGATGTATCCGCTACAAAGATAGACTGGAAACCAGGTTAAGGATGCTTGACTTTGACGCGGTGTGAAGAGACATCTTGTTACGGCTTCATGATACTGGAGTGAACAAAGGCGGCAAAACGCGCGGCGAAATAAGTGAATTCCATGTGGAAGGCATTTGGAAACGTGTGTAGACCTATGAAACGCCGTTTCGATATCCTGGAGAGAGCAAGGTTTGACACTGACATATCCGCCGGGGCGTGATTGAAAGATCTGTATTTCCGTAAAATTTCTAGGGTAGCGATTTCAACCTCTTTTCAATCCTTGTACAAGAATATCTTGTGTTAGACATGCAAGAAAATATTCCGATCACGGAAAATAAGATCACAGTAGAAAAATTGCTTTATGCAACAGTTCACTTTAATAGGAATACTTATCATATTTTCGTTAAGAATATGATAAATTAGTTAGAAATTTATAAATGTAAAGAAGAAGGAAATTGTTATTAAAATACACTTTACGTATCTCTTTTTCTTTCCATAACTCTAAATGTTATCAATTCATAAATTTTACATACAAGTGAATGAGGTTATACAGCACTAAGTTCTGCTCTCAGTTATTTATAGGAGGGCTGTCTGAAGAGGGCTCAATCTGGCAGCCGAAACTTGTTTGAAATTTATTTATGTTTAAACTGAGTTTTTATTTTATTATATTTTTTTCAATTTTACTCTATTTGTAATTTATTCTTTTTAATTGTGACAATTTTCAAAAAATATGTCTGCCTCTTACTTTGCTCTTTATTTACTGTTATTTATTTTGTATAGGAAGAATTCTTCAAGCTGTGCAAAACATTTATAGGAGGAATTTAATTTTCTATGCTAAAAACTAGAATAATTGAAGACAAGCTTTAAAAAATTCTACTTGTTATACATATATCAGAGTTTGGATCTTCTAGTGATTAGTAATATAATAGAGAGCGTGATTTCAAATTTTAGTAATAGTTTTGTTATATATTTTATTTCAGAGTGTCAAGGAAACACACAATTGGACTACATACTTCATCATTTGATTGAATTTTGTTTTTTAAGTATGCTTATCTTTCCATTCTTTATATTGTATAATTCAATAATTCAAAATGTTTACTCATCGAGACAAGAAAACAATAATCCTTGCTTTTTACTTCTTCCGGAAACGTGTTTGGACTTCTTCTTACGCCGACGTTCGTTACTCGAATTCCATCTATCGGAAGGGAGGCTTGTTTTAACCGCTTTGTGTGTGAGTCAGTCACGTTGTACGATGCTGCCGTTTCGCTTCATGCAAATTGTTGAACTCGGTGAGATGCATACGAACGTCAGAGTCGAGGATTCGCGCTCGTTCGTCTCTGTCAAGTCTGCGCGCGTTCTCCAGGCTTGGAGGTTCCGGAGAACTCCCGAAGATTGAATGTCGCGTGAATTTAGCGTCAGTTTGACACTCATTGCTGCGGGAATCACCTTTGATGATAGCATTAATAATCGACCCGCTCAGCAGCTCTTTGCAGCCGTTTAAATATTTAAAGCGGTCAAGTAACTTACGGAATTGGATTTGATATTCTGTATGCATGTGCGATTGAAAATTGATTCGATCTTAAGTACTTAAAGATTCTCCTACATATAGAATACTTCGTACAAGAAGTGTGATCCAAAATTTCAACGGACGTTTAGATAATTGCAATTATTAAAAATATAAAGGATAATAGCTTTCCAAAAGTAAGATTTATATGATAAAAATTCTCCAATTACTATCTATTACTAAAATTAGTTTTAAGAATGAATCTTATTTTTCGATATTCCATTTTGGATATTGTATTATATTTTTAAATGTTATGTCTTTTTTTTTTCTTTTTTTAATGTATTGTTCTGATTTGTATTACACTGAGTTACTATTGAAACGTCAACGCTTTACGGAACATTAAACGAATCATTTTGGATCTGCCTCTGACATCAGATAATTTATATTCAGGCCGACTGAAAGCGAACGGGAGGGCCAGAACAGGAAAATTAATCAATTCTAATTAACGCAGCCAATCCAAACGGCTAACTTCGTCATTGCTTTTTTTATTCATTATTCTGATACTTTTCGGTGTTCGCAGATTATATTTTTAACTTATCCTCATGTATGTATTTTTTCCATGAAAATCATAAAAAAGCAACTAAATAAAAAATTGGCCATAAAGCAACTTCACTGTCCCAATTCGTAAAAAAAATAAAATCCACATTTGCAAAAATGTCTATTGTTATTAAAGTTACTGCTCTTTCAATATAAGTACAAATTCACAAAATAACATAATGCATAATATAAAAGCTTTTTCCAAGACATCATTTAATTGATTTTTTTATTCATAAACTATAGATTCAGTATTCTTGGTGTTTAAAATAATGTTTAATAGAAGAATGTCTGGAAAACATCCAAGAATAATTAGCAATTTAAAAAATTTCAATTATAATTAATCGTTTCTCCTGACTGGAAAATGAGAAATGTATTTTTTGTACTTAGTCAAACACAATGTATTTATTTTAAAAATGACTGTGCAAAAATTGTTGTCATCACAAAAAAAAGTTAAAATAACTTGAACGAAAATATATCATGCTGAACATTTAATGCACGAATGTTTAAGTACAAATCTCAAAATAAAGTTTCTTTCTTAAATCTTAATTATATTATAAATCTAAAATTACTTAATTTTAACTACGGTTAAAATGTACTGTTTATTTTTATGTTATAATTATTTCCGTGAACCACTATTAATCAGTTCACATCATGGATGCAAATGGTTATTTTTATAAAAAAAAGAAAGAAGAAAGAGAAATAAAAAGGAGAGAGAGAGAGAGAGAGAGAGAGAGAGAGAGAGAGAGAGAGAGAGAGAGAGAGAGAGAGAAAGAGAGAGAGAGGCGAAAGGAGGAGAGAAAGTAAACAATAAAGAAGAGAGAGGAGAGCAAAGAGAGGAAGAAGGACATCATTTAGTATTGTCGCATGAGACAGACAAAAGTGGCGGCAACATCGGTTATGGTTTGCATGCGAATTATAGTTAGAGAATAATAACGTGAGCAGTTAGTTGTTATGCCATCACTCGCATTATTGTACAAAGAGAATTGAGATATATACAATTCACGATAGAACAAACAACACCCACGAGCGTAATCACGGCATCTCTCTTGATAAGCAACTTCACGATAAAGATTGATTGCGACTGTTTTTGTGACTCGAAAAACGCACCCCTGATTTTCGCCGCTTTCATAAACGCGATCATGCAGAAAAATAGTCATCTAAGCGCTTATCTTTCTTTTTATATACTTTAAAAAAGTTTTCCATTAATATTCCAAAACGAGCAAGATATATCGAGTTAGCATGAGACTGTAATTCCAATTATGAATTGTCTGAATTATTACACAATATAATTTTACGTGAAAGTGTTGCGCACGGAAACAATATTAATAAATTCTAAAATATTATAAAAGTAAAAAATATAACAAAATATCATCCGCATAATTCGGTATGATTTTTCGTATCATTGGAATCTTTTTGGAATAGATGAGCATTTCTAAAGCCTATTACGAGAGTGTTATTAAATCCAAAATATTTTCTAAGAAAATCATGAAAGCAAAGAAAGTGAAAGAACAATACGACGTGTCGGAAATAAAGAGCTTCGATGAACATTTCACAATCGCGTATTGCAAAAGCCGCAGTAGAAAGCAAGAGAGAGAATGAAACTGCTGAAGTGAGAATTCTGTTCGGTAAAAGCGTCGACGCAACTACAAAGTAGTTTTTTTCTTCTCTGTCGACCGAAAGTGACGAGGGTAACGAGGGTGCGTTCGAACGATGTGTGTTCTTCTCGTAAGCTCGTTTTTTTTAGGGGGGGAACTACTACCCGACTGTTTTCAGAAATTGGACGAACCCTAAAAACGTTTCCCGTGACTTGCTATCATCACGCACGAGCTCGCTCGCTTTTGACGAACTCGGAAAAATGGCCACAGATTTTTTTTTTTTTAGAGAAACCAAAAACTCATAGATATAACGACCACGTTGATTCTAGTCAGTTTGTTTTACTGTGCAATGTTTCAACCTCGAATCGAGACTCAATCTTAAGGTACACGAGCGATAATTGAATGAAAGAAAGATCATTAAATATATATTCGTCGTACGGACATAAATTACATGGGTAAATGTCATAAACTATTATATAAAAAATTAATTGGCTTTTATCGGTGAGACATTAAATATGTATAAGTTTTTTTAACATCATGTCGATAAAAACATACGATTAATTTTACTTATCTGTGAGACATGACATAATCACAATCTAACTTGCGTCTCTTCAATGTATCTAATATTTCTATATCTTGCAATACGTATTTGATTTCATACATAGTTGCTTGAAAAGCTGCCTTTTTTGATAAATCGTAATCAGTTTTTATATTGTCTAGAAAATTATCTCTTTATTTCAAAATTGATCTACATCAATCTTGTATATGTATGTATACATGTATATAGTCTGTCTCAAAAGTTCTCGAACTTTTTTTATTTGCAAATCAAATTTTTAATTTAATTTTTATAGAATTTTTATATAATTTTATGTAATTTTTTAATGAAATTTTTATAATTTTATTTCTATTATTCAAAATACATTCCATCTAAAGTAATACAGTCTTTAGTAATGATACAATTTTTAAAAATCCTTATAATCTTATTTTGAAATAGTTGAAAGTAATCTTAATTGAAATCTTTTTCTGTATCTAACGATTTTCAAAATTTAACTTTTTTTCTTTTTATTTCATTTACAACTTTGCCAAAAGGAAATAATTACAGAAAGTGATATCAGATGGATATACGGCAAATAATCAAGCATACCCTTTGAAATTATATGCTTGTTTATTGTTCTATTATTTTTCTCGACAAACGTCAAACAAGTACTCTCACTTTTGGCGTGTTACAGAAAATAAATAATATAACGTAGAAAAACGCAATTCTACACAGTTAGAAATAAAGTTTCATACAAAAAAGTTCCATGCTATTTCAACAGACAGCTTTAATTATATAGCTTGTAGATAAAAAGCTTACAAACTTTCGAGACAGATTGTGTATATTTAATTATTTATTTGTAAAACTTTCAATTGCTCAAAATAAAAAATATATTATTTGATTTTTGTGAAAAATATTTCGCGCGAGTTTTTAAGAAAGAGTGAGCATACAATCAAACGATCATAATTCAAAATTTCACGGTTCTCCTCGGCTTGAAGGTAAAACTTGATAAGCGGCCGTTTTTAAGCGCGGAAAAAAGTTCTTCTGAGCCGCTTAAAGTACGACGGCTACCTCGTCTTCTCTCGTTTCATTTTAAGACGCACGGGTAGTTTTATCTAGACTCTGCGATAGAAGTCGCTTCTATCAGCGAGACGCGTTATACTACTTTTTACCAGCACGGATTTATCCGGACCAGCCCTTGTCGAGTTCGTCTTGAAGGAAAGAGAGAGAAAGAAAGAAAAAGAGGTAGAGGGACAGAGATGAGATTGGTGGCATCAGAGCGAATAAGCTTCATAAGTACAGATTATAGTGAAAATTTGGATTAAGATTGCATACGTGGCGTTATTGTTTTTCGCGACGAGCTCGTGGCATTCTTAATTAAGTCATTAGAGTGTGCGAAGGGAGAAGTAAAACGTTTTTTTCTCTTGTCTTTCCAATGTGCGACACGTTTCGATTTGCTTTAATTGGACGCTACAGACACTTTAGAACAATTACAGTGGAAAGTGCTATATTGGCTTCTTTTCCGATAATCGTATTCCGCAAATATTCCTAATGATTTCACTTTATATTGAATAATTCTTATTTTAGTAAATGCTAAAAAAAAAAGGAGGAAAAAAGAGAGAGAAATAAAAGTTTATAAATACGCTTAAGATGTAAAAATCAATATAGTTTGATTAGCAGTAATGTCATAGTAATGTCATAATGTGTGTAGTAACACCATTTCAATACTTAACAAAGTGTTCTTAACTTTATGTATAGTATGATGATTTTCCGTCTTTTATTACACATGATCATTCGTGCTTCGAATTAATTTTCATGATTTTTACAAGTAAACAAAAATTATTAGATGATTCCAGGAGAATAGAAGTACGTCAAAATACAAAATACTTTCTATCGTTACTTTATTATGATAACGATTTAATGTTGCGAATTTTTTATAATCGTAACGCTAACACCGGAGTTGAAAAAGTCAATTGTTGCTTGTAACGGATTAGAAAAATCACTCGTTACTAAAAAAAGTAATTCGATATTTGTAACGTTTTACTTTTACTCGTTACTTGTAATGAATAAAGTAACGCATTGATTCAAGTTACAAGTAACGAATTACTTTTTTCGATAAATAACGGGTAATGGTGACAAATTACTTTCCAAAATAACTTTTCCAACCTTAACGTTTAATTAATTATCGTTAGTCATAAGAAGTTGCAACGCCATTATCAAATTGTTATTATTAAAAAGTAACGGTAAAAATAACAGCGTTACTGTATTTCTATTTCTTGGATAATTCGTACATATACTTTAACAATTGTGTGCTAGAAAAAGAAAAGAGAGACTATTATTTAATCAGATATTTCTAAAAGAAATTTGTACGAATAGCTCAATTGTGTATACTAAGAGTTATTAAGTATTTTTAATAAGTGTACTTTGCAAAAATGTTATTAAACACACGGTTCTGTTTGAGAAACTCGGTTAAGATTTTAATATTTTTGATTTTAATATTTTTTGATTTTAATATTTTTGGAGTTTTGGCGCAACTGCATTCTGAATATTTCGTTAACGTAGAATTTTGTGTACAGTTGTTATTTGACATTCATGCGGTCAGCAGCGAGGAACTCGCGAAAACTGTATCTCTCAGCAAAATGTTCCACATGCAATATTGCATCTTAGACTTCGACGATGAGCTATGTATTAACCGTGTATCGCAAGGAGACCCGTCCAAGATGTCCCGGAAAAAGCGTGTAATAACTCAGTGAACCCGGTACACCGCTGCAATTTTTCTCTGTCGCGCCTCCGCTCGTTCTTTTTTTGCGTTCATGATACAATGTCGCTTAGATAGCATGTCGTGTCCACAATAACGGAAGATATTAGATCGATAAAAGGGCACCGTTCCCAGATGTAATAAAAACGTATAAATGCCTACGTAACGCATAGCAATAAAAATACGAATCCCCCCACCTTTCTGTTGCATTTGTTCCACATACCTTCTGGAAAAAAAATCTGATTTATCTTTATGGAAAACCGATTTACAATATTTGCAAGCTCCGTAAAGTCATTTAAGGTGGTTGTACTGCGGTGTATAAATCATTTGATCTATCTAACTGTACAATTTACGATTACTGCAAAATCATAAATAAGTTTTGACTATCCGTTTAATAATTTTCACAATAATAAAAAAAAACGTGGTTATCGATTTATATTTATTGAAACTACTTTGTTTCATGGAGATAGACATAGAAAAGAAATATGATACAACGATGAGTTACATCCAGGAATAAAAAAAGACAGAGTGAAGTAATACGCTACTGTGGTTCTGTTGAATCAGAAATCTATTAACCAAGAAAGAAGAAAAGAAAAAAGATGTAATGAAACTAAAAATTGCTAGAGAAAAAAATGTTTGCCGGTTACAATTTTTAATATTTTTGTCATTTTAAAGAACTTAGAAATATAATTTCTTGTATTAATTACAACAATTTCTCTCTCTCTCTCTCTCTCTCTCTCTCTCTCTCTCTCTCTCTCTCTCTGTGCATATATCTCTTTTATTGAAAATTAGGAAGCGAAAAACGGGAGTCGCGCAATAATTAGGAAATTTCGAAGCAACGGCAGACACATGGGGAGTCAGGGTCGGCCAGGGTTATCGCCATTTCCGAATCGATTCTGATAATTGAATAATCAATCGAACCCCCGGGATAGAACCTAGTGCCCTCGAGTAATCTCTGCCAATCAAGATTCAATTAAAAATTGATGGTCTCTCCCTCTCGTCCTTCTCCCGTAGCTGTTACGATTTACATGGCTGCTGTGTCGTGCGTACGTACGGAACCGCCTGGTTGCGTACACGCGACTTTCTATCACGTGAGTAATGGTATTCGGCAGGAAATGAAGACGGATGGGTTCCACCGATTGCTGGCGTTGCTATTAAAGCGCGCAACCGAGCCCCCTCGTTCGATTTGATACCACCACATGAGTCCTTCGTCAACCCTTACAAAATCTCGCCGTGAATCCGAATCCATTCGGGATTCGAGACATACGAGTGCGCATACAAATGAGTCACATAAAAATCTGTATGATTTGAATCCAATCAGTTTCTTACTTATAGCATTCGCGCGTTCGCCATATTGTCATCTTATTATTTTTATTCCGAATCTCCTTGCTATCTATTTTATAATATCTTTCGTCTCATGCGTCTTTGTACTTTGTGATTTATTTCCACATCACCGCGAAGATTTGAGCTTTGTACTAGTATAAATTTTTCTCTCTGTCAGAGAATACTATAGTGATTCGTCGTTATGAATGCTTATTTTTCCTTGCGTTTATTTCTTTTCCTTTAGAAGGAGCTTAATTTTTGTTAATAAAAATTTTGTTATATAAATAATCATTAACATTTTCTAATTGTATCAATATTTCTGTGATAGCCTGTCAGAAATTATATACTCTTCATAATATAACATTCGTTTATTTAGAACTAACTTGTATAACTTTCATTCTAGAATATAAAATAAGAAATTTCTTCAAACTATAAATGTGATTACATAACAAGTATGGAATAAAGTCTTTGACGATCAGTTGAATCTTAAGTACTAAAATAATTCGGTGTGAATTTATATATTATACTACTATGTAATTCTTTAAACTGCGCGTCGAAATGACTTCGATCTTAAAACGCAAATCCAACTGAACTGCTGTAATAATATCACAAATTAAATTGACCAACAATTTAATAATTTTAATAGGCATCTTTCGTTTTAGAATACTTTCGGATATTTTAACTACAAATAATTAGTACTACTAAACAAACTCATTTGCTCTTAGTCTTTTGTTTTAAAGATAATGCAAACCATTATTGATAATAAAAGAATAATTATCAGTACTAAATTTAAGTTTTCTTCATATAATTAAAAATGTATTAAATATACAGGGTATAACTAAAATACAATAACAAACTTCAGGTCCGAAATGTTTATTACCTTATTCCTCATACCAAAACATAAAAAAAGTTTATATGAACATATGTCTGCAAATTCACTGTTACTGAGATATATAGCTCAAAATGTTTGTAGGAGTGAGTTGCATGGCTCTCACGATTCGAGCTAAGTCCTTTAGATTTTTCTGTGGAGATACTTATTAACTTAATTTATGAAGATCCATTTGATTCCACCAGAATCAAAGATATGCAATGCATTTTTGATGTTGACACCATTCGCAATTGCTCCAAGATATTTGAAAGAGTGCGTCAATTCACGATTCGACATATCCAAGTGTGTATTAAATAAGCAAGCACTTTGAACATTTGTTATAATTAAAAATTGAAAGTAAATAATATTAAATAATAATAAATATTATTTCTTATTTTCCCCTATTATAAACATTTTAAGCTATATCTCAATAACAGTGAGTTTGAGAACATATATTCATATGAACTTATTTTCATGTTTTGATGTAAGGAGCTCAGCTCCGAAGTTTGTTACCTTATTTTAGTTATACTCTGTATACATAAAATATCGTAGTACATAGATAAAATAATGCTTGTACGCACAAGCATATATCTTATTATGTACAATAAAAATTATTAGTAAAAATATATTAAATATTTTATAGGTCTTTTTTATTAGTAAGAGGGAGAGAAAGAGACGTGTTTTATTTATTTTTCATATTTGTATATATTTTTATATTGTAGATTTAATGATCGTTTAGTCATTAAAATCTTTACAATGAAAACTTGAAAAAATTTCTTATTTCAGAAAATTACTTTGTTACACACATTCTATGATATTCTTAAGTCCACGTTATTTACTAAAAATTGTTAATATGCCTACTAGTAAACGTCTACAACATTAAAAGAGAGAGAGAGAGAAAGTCGATAATATTAAGAAAAATTGATTAAAAAAGTTTTTTAGAAATGTAGTAAGAAGTGTTTTATAACAAATAAAGAAATTATATAAATAAAAAATTTTAGTAAGTCGATCTAATGTGTCTACAAATTATTATTTTTATTGTTCTCTCTCTCTCTCTCTCTCTCTCTCTCTCTCTCTCTCTCTCTCTCTCTCAATGTTGTAGACGTTTATTAGTGGGCATATTAACATTTTTAGTAAATAACGTGAACTTAAGAATATCAATATAGAATGTGTGTAACAAAATAATTTTCTGAAAAAAGAAATTTTATCAAATTTTTTCGCTGTAAAGATTTTAATGACTAGACGATCATTAAATCTACAATATAAAAAAATATACAAATAAAATGAATAAAATGCGTTTTAATCAAGTAGATCTCGAAAAATATCCGTTATATATATATAAAAGACTTTAAAAAATACAACTTTAACTCTGTTGTTACTGAATAGTTACATTACAAAACATGAGGTGAAGCGGGAACAGAGGATGACCTACTCATTTGCGCTTTGAAGGTTGTGACGCGGAAAACGTTATCAATGCGCGTCGATTAGCGTCAAACGATACTCTATCGTTTTAACCATTATCTTCATTTTAACATGGTTAAAATGAAGATAATGGATAAAACTTTTGTTTTCTTGATTATCGACTCGCTCATCAAATACGAGCGGGTATGACAATTGTAAAATCGATAAAACGGAATAAGTTTAGTGCGAAACAGCTCTACGAATTTTCAACGCGTTGATATTTTTAGTACATGCTACCAATTAGTTAATTTTATTATCGAGAAAGTTAATTAAAGTTCTACGAATAATTTTGTCTCTCACCAAATCATATTTTAATTTAAGCAAAAGTCTAACATCGTGCCTTGATGCTAGTTATTTTCCAGATTACAATTTGAATATAATTAAGAATATCAATTGCTTAGCAATCTCAACTACTTAAATGAAAGATTTAATGTTATTTTTTTCAGAACAAATGCGAATGTAATTAACATAGTTAATTGCGCTGCGACTTAAATTTTATTCAATCTTTCAAAAGATTCTTGTTGAGTCATATTTTTTAAATGAAAACTTGTGGCCATGAATTCATTTTATATATGCGGACAAGATAATATTCGCAATTGAAATGATCTTTATAGTATGCTCTTCATTATTCTCGTTACTCTCGTTAATTAACGTCGTCTGTGCATGAAGGATGTCACTGAGGTAATTGTGTTTGGATCAACTGCTATTCTAGCGATCTCTCTCGTCGAACAACGACTATGGGAGATCATCAGAGGCCACAGAATTTCGTAATTAGCCTACAGCTTCTACAGAGGCAAGTGTTGAGTGGGCGTCTACTTATCCTATCGTCACATTGTTTGATTTCATCGAATCTTTTATATATATATATCCTAACAAGCGAGATTCATTTAAACATATAGTAACACTAGCTCTATCAATCTTTTCATTACGCGATGCGATCATTGTTTTTGTTTGAAATCGTACAAGAAAAAAAAATCATTGAATTGTGTTATAAAATGTGATTGGCCGGCCGATTTCGGTGTATTAAAAGGATTGATGTGTTTCTTTGAACATGCAATTATCGTATTATTATCATAAAGCGTAATGCACAAACCGTTGAACCGTAATACTGACATCCAGTGAAAAACAAATTAAACTTGTGTTTCTAAATGAATTTACGTAATTAATTTGGCTTGAAAATAATTTGTACGTTGGGCAATTTAATGCAAAAGCAAAAAATTACATTTCACACGCAATTAAAATTGTATTTAATAACAATTTCACGTGAAGACAAACACGATGTGCAAAAATAAGTTTTAGCTTGCAAATATATTAAATTCACTGATATAAATCATTTTAATCTTTTATTACAAGATTGATGTATGTATAGAAATAGAATATATTTCCGTGCGTAATACTCGTTTTATTGAAATTCAATGCATAAATTTACGTTGATTTATTGCTATTTATCACATTATCTCATAAATGTATATAAATTAAAATTTTATTGTCTGAATTAATTAAGCTACTTTAACATAGTGCACAAAAGTAGTACTTTAACATAGAGCAAAAAAGAGAAAGAGATAGATTTTCAAAAGTTGGTTCGATAACAATTCATTCTGTATTGAACATAATACATCTCTGTTATTGCCAGCAAAGCTAATTTTACAAAGAAAAAGCACTAAAGTTATTTATCCATCGCACCGTCTAGTAATCTTCCGACAGGAGGATTCCGAAGCATTCGTCAGAATCCGGGCGTTCCACGGAAATAGCAACATTGCTAATTCTCCGATCCGACTCATCCCCGCGGCGCAGCGGAGAATTCGCTCCTCGAACTCGTAATTTGATTTTTCAATGGTACGAAATTTGGTTAATCCGAGATATCTCGGAATGCAAACGAATCTAGCCAACCATGTAAACCAGGATGCGCGTCGTGTTACTCGAAAGGATTTCACCGTCGGCTAATCGAGGATGAAATCTAGAAACACATTCGATGCTCCGTAAGTCACCGTTAGATGGTATTCGGGTATTTTAATCAGGGCTTAATAAGGATTAAGCGGGCCGTGACACGATTGTCAATTACACAATGCTCTTTTTGTATGTAATTTTTGAAGTGCTGGATTTAATTTTAATCGCTGATTTTAGTTTTGTTTTAATCAAACAATTGCGACTGTTGTAGATCCGTGCAATTGATGAAAACGGTCGCACAAATCGTTTGTCACGTGAGTTTGAAATTATTTTACGACTCTCATTTCTCACGGATTCATCATGGATGGAATTCGTACAGATCTATTCGTTGTGTAACACATGTGTTATCGATGTCCGCGCAACGGCAAAGTGACGAGTATGCGATATCACATTATCGAGGAAAATGTCAGAACCACGTACTCGTATTTACGTATAGTGTTTCGAGAGATTGACCTACATACACTGTTAGCGTCGCGGTACAACGCTGAAATGTTTTACTATGGCATGTTATACAATGTGGTACAATGTATGTAACACGTGCTCTTAATCTCTCAGTATATCAGCAATAATGGGCCCCGAAGCTGAACGGGGCACAGTGGCTCGGTAAATCTGCCCCCAAACCCGGTATAAACGACTATGGTGGTTCTATCCTCGACCATGCTTGCTCGCACCAAATCGGTTACCCGACTCACTGCGTGATGGTTTAATGACTTAGAAATCCTTCCACTTGGTACCGCACGTTGCTGAGATTTTCTTTACTCCCTCTCTCGAGCTTGTAGAACAGATTCGTTTAAACCGCAATAGGCATTCTGGTTTCTGTTCGTGAAATTATATCGTTTCTTTAGACGCTTGGTTGATGGAATCAAAACAGCAATTTGTATTTATTTTAACACTTAATAGGAAATAAAAGATCTCCAGAATTGATTATAGGAAAAAAAGAACTAAGAGAATATGGAAAGGAAATGAAATGATTACAAATAAATTAACGAACCATCTAATGGGAGAATCAATGTAAAAATTACAGATAAAAAAAGTATTTCACAAATTTAAGTGCAGCATCAATAAATACATTTTAACAAATATATTAAAGAGAATTGTGATAATATCATAAGGTAGAGTGGGACTAGTTGCGACATTTTTTTTTTCTTTAAATTATTATAAATCTTTACATAATTTTGATAGATTAATGGTAAATGCTTTAAAACGTATGTTCATCTGGCTCAATAATTAAGTACTTAAAAAAAGTAACTTAAATCCTTAATATATCTCGTAAATAAGAAAAAAATTACATTAATTACAAGGATGTAAAGTGGATCAAAATACCCCCCCCCCCCCCCATTTATGAGACATTGACTATCCTCGAAGAATAAGTTGAGCCATGAAGATACTCGTTTAATGAGGTTATATATTATTAAAAATATAAAAGGATTATGTGTATATTAATCAAATTTTTATTATTTTCATCTTAAGTATAATAATTTGTAATATTCTTTCTTTTTAAATGCTTTAATTAATAAAATTAGAAAAATTAAAATCTTCACTCTTTATAATAATAATTAAACGTAAAATAAATATTTAATCGTTAACATAGAATAAAAAGCATCGATAAAGACAGATTTTTCATTTAAGCAGCTGAGTTTATAAGGTTAGTTATGAAATACTGGCCCAACAAGCCTCATATCGATGTTAACTGAATTTATATTTTTTTATAACTAAAAAAGAGTAAATAAAATATCGACCTTTGAAAATTATATATATAAAGTTAAAAAATACATTAATAACTTATATTTACAAAACACATTTATTTGTTATTAATCACTTTAATTACCACGTAGATCAAAAAGAATACTCATCTAATAATTTTACTTTTGATGTACGAAAACGAAAAAGCGCACATGTTTGGCTGTTGACAACCAGACATAAATTATTGTATTAAGTACAGTAATCTCTGTTTTTGTGTTATCTTACGCAAGCATAGATGTATCTATATATATTTTGGTTATTTAGATATTTGCATTTGCCCAACTTGCCTCTATGCCCAATTAGCCTCGCTCTACCCTAATATGTCATTATTTAAAGGAAAGTAACTAATATACCTTTATTTTTAAAGAATATTTCTTACAAAAGCTAAAAATGAAATTTTAGGAACATAAATACAAACATAGAAAGGAAAATTGTTCGCATGCTCCAACGTGCTCCTACTTCTTCGAACTGTAGTTTCTACTCACTCAAACGCGCTCGTTAGAGCGAATAGTAGGAACATGTTAAAGTAGCAACATTATAAAGATTAGGTTAGCTTATGATCTGTCTTACAGATGTGTCGGTTTACGCTACACTCCAATTTTATATTTAAAATCATATTATAAAAAAATAAGAAAACCAAATACTAATAAAACTGATTTAGGACAAACATGTAAAACAATGTAATAATTATCAATAAAACAACAATAATTATTTAAACTATGTAGTTTACAAAAAAAAATCGTAAGAATCTTATTTATCCATTTGTATTTATTTTTAGTTGATAGAAATGTAGTTCACTTGAAAAGAGAACTCAGAGTTGTCCAGTTAAACGACAAATTTACTCTTGACTTTACTTTACTTACTGTTTATTTATTTGCCTCTTATAGGCGAATACAACTGTATGTCTTGAGACTTAACTTAAGCAGGAGATACAACATGATATTTTTTATCATAAACGCCAACATACATCCTGAACAATCACCGATCAACTTCGAAAACAACAATGATTTGGCGACATTCATTATATTCGTTCGCTGTTTTAATATATTCTAAGAGCGATAGGTTTTCTGAGACAATCACTTAAGGCCATGGCACATAGAAAAACGTAAAGACTTAAGCAGTAATAAAATTCACCAATCACAGTAGAGACTGTAAGATCGTAACATAAGCAGTAACAAATCCAACATGTTGATTTCCTTACTGCTTACGTCTTAAGTTTATCCCTGGTGTCATGACTTTCATTCAATGTCAAATATGTTTCCTACAGAAATAAACCATAAATATATAAATTATGAGTTTTTATTTTTTTAATTATCTAAACAAATCAAGTTTATATCAGTATTAATAAAGTGCAATATTTAGTTTCCAAAAAATAAGGGGATATCTCTTTAGAAGACCCATATCATCGGTATCGACGATTTTCTTAATATATTTTTTAGCAAAGTATATAATGAATTTACAATAAGATAAGCGTGACAGAGATATTCTTGAATAAAAAACGCTTTTCATATGGTCGTTAAAGTAACTTGAGGAAATTATTATTGAGGAAGCAAACAGCACAAAGCGGGATTATGTTTATTTAATTATCGTTCATTGAAGTCGCGACATCGACTGGACGATTAATCGCGACACGCTGTCACGCGAGAATTATGACACTGTATTCGTCCTTACGCGCGATTAAACCTGACAGAGACAAAGACGCGCGCGGAGGAGGGAAACTTTGGCGGTTGTAGACGCACGCGATACCTCGGATGGAGTTGATATATTATCGATGGCGAAGATAACCCAGATAAGCGTCCGAACGTCCCTATATTAATCGCCAGGTGGCACGTGATGGATGCGATAGCGCTCCAGAAGGTTCGCGCGGGCCTCAGACGCACCATGCAGCCCCGGCCTTAATTACAATACCGATGGCCCACGTCTTACGTTATACCGATATTCGGCGAGGCGTGTTATTAATCGCCAATTACTCAACCCCGCAGATCCAATTTAGAGCGACCGGAACTACGAAAGTCATTGGCTAATGCTCGAGCTGCGGTGACGAGATATAATGGACGCGGAATCTGGTCTATCATAAGAGATCGATACTTTTCAAATCCAGGCATCGAACACCTTATCGTTTCACCGTACGGCTGTACTCTTTGATCAAGACGCTTGCATTAGTAGCCTATGGAAACGATCGACAGGTTTAGCACACTTGCTATCGGGTGTGTGATTACGCTCCGACGATCACGCAATTCGTACACGTGACCGAATAAAGCCCTGGGAATTAATCGATTCCCTCTTCGGAAGACGGGTCGAATTCGTCAATGTGGCTGGAAGAGGTGTAGGAGAGACGAGGAGATGAGACTAGCGGGGGTCTGGTTGGCAGCGAACTGCCCTTAGCACCCCCGACTAACAGGCGAGTCGGTGCAACGTCGCTGATTGGTGGCAGTAATTAACGTCCGGTCCTGATCTAGCAGCTCGGTGCAGCGTACCAAACACGTCCACTGCCTCGTCGTGCTACATAGATCATTGTTGCGCGAGCTGCCGTGGTTAGAGGAACTCCAGCCAGAAGCAGTACGAGGAGGCTGCGGTTTCAATAGATGCCCGAACGTTGTAGCGGATTAGCATACTGGCCCCGACCGCAGTGGAAACTGGGTTAGGTTTTAGGAAGCGCTCTCACCAATGTGGGAAAGGAGCCGCTCTACTACGTCATTGGTTAACGAAAAGCCTTCCGCTAAAACTTCCCTTCGGGCACACCCTCCGAAATCCACCTCGCATCCCACCGCAACGGATTGGTGTTCGAGAACGCGATAGGAAAATCCTCCAATGAACCCCTCAAGTTGTTATTTAACAAAGTCGATTCCACGCCCTTGGCCTTTTTAGTGGCGGCGTGTGAGAGCAGAGGAATTACGAGGCATTCGTGCTTATCGCTACTAAGCAATCGCTTTAATTTGCGTTTCACTTATTATTATGTCAGAAAGTATCATTTTTATGCCATTTTATATACGATTAAATTAATTAATCTTTTATTTCCCAGTTGAATTTCAAAACAAATCCAACAGTTTCCAAATACTCACGTCATCGTTCTCAAGTGCAGCAATGAGAAATTATAATTCCATTAGTGGCAAATATCGTGATAAAGTGCAAAGTTCACTAATTTCCGACATTATTAAATAGCATCGGATAATGCACGTTAGAAAATTCCGTCAACAAATATATACTCTGGAGGACCAAAATTCAACTTTGGCAAAAGTTAAACGTAGTACAATTTGCTTGCACGACAGACATTTGTGAAGAAACAGTTTCAGTTCGTTCAAAAGAGCGTAAAACCATACACGCGTAAAAAACCATACTGGCGTAAAAAAACTAACGCAATGCAGACGTCTGAGAATGATTTAACGCCTGTCGTTTACAACTCGAATGGTGATTCGCGTTGTTCGAGATTCATCTTTACCGTCGGAAAAACGGCCGTTTTCGAGTCGCGGTCGCGGGGGTTCGAGCACTAACGAGCAAACACACTTCCTCTCTCGTTGGTATGCAATCGTCCGATTCACCACGACGACGCGGTGGCGGGAGTGCCATGGGGCTGTGTGTCGGTGCAGCCAGGGGTTGCATGGCAGATTGCGGAGGAAGGTAGCGCTCGGAGAGTTGGGGGAACCACGCTCCACAGTAATGACGGCAGTACTTAGGGAAGCGGGCTTAAACCAGTACCCAGATATCGAACGAGTTAGCGATACGTTAACGATTCCCGACCCCGGTGTCACACATCCGCGTTGGTAGTACCGGAACGAGAAGCGGAGATGGCGAGTGTAAGGCGACTGATAACGATAGACGTACATGAGGATTAACGCTCCTTCGATGTGATCAATTAGGAAAGATAATGCGGTGTTTTGTCACATTGAATTATTATATTATTAATATTAAATATAATATTATTACGTTATAAATATTAATATTAAATTATTTTGATGAAATAACATACATTCATTGATTTCAATCAATTCAAGCGAATTTTCAATATGGATAGGTAGATATATGTATATGTTATATAAATCTGACGATATCAAATTTTTTTTTAAGTTATGGTACATGTGCGACTTTTAATCCTTGCTAACATTATATCTCTTCGGAGCTGACAAATCTCTCTACTAAACTTATTCATAAATTTCTTTATTAAAAATATCAAACTTCCATTTTCTTTATATCTGTATAAATTTGGATTATTCTTATTAAAATAGTTACTTAGTATTTATTGCACTTTTTGTTCTTTCAAATTAATTAGTGCCTTTTAATTAATATAAATTAAATAAGTTTTACAGTCTAAGTATCAATCACTGTATTACAAATTTTAACATTAGCTAGGAGGGTTACTTATTGAAACTTTAATCATATTGTATAATTTTAACAATTAATAGATATATTAAGAAGGTGTTAAGTAATTCACGATTATAAACATTTTTCGTGTATGTTTGTGTGTGTGTGTGTATGTGTGTATGTTTTTAATTAAAATATATTTAATATAATTTATTAATATTATTAAAATATATATTCAATTTAATTTATATCTGTTTTTATGGAAAATAGATTTAGCATGTTGCTAGTATGAATACTTAATTCTCATTAAAATTTAATGAATATTTTGAGGTTACGCAAAGGATTTTCATTTCAGTAAGTAAAACTTTAAATCTCATTCTCTCTCTTTCTCTCTCTCTCCCTCTCCCTCTCTCTCGTTTTCTCTCCTCAAAAATTCGCTTAGTATTTGAAGGATTAAGCTCTTCTGCGGAAGAAGCGCACCTTCCCACTTCTCTCAGGCGTTCATTAATTATTTAACACATTACTCGATGCCATTTCGTGTCCGCGGACTGCGGAACATATTTTCTGGAAAATGCAGCGACGAGGAAGTTTGAAAGGATCGCGGAAAGCACGCTGATTATCAAAGAGTTCTCCACCTTCATCCAATTAGGTTGCCCGATAAGAATGACATAGCATTTTATTAAATTCGCCATTCTTAAAGCGCGATTTTATATCATTAACATAGTGCACGCATGAATAGTACAATCATGTATGAATAGAGAACGTTTACGATCTATAGGCGTAAACCTTCGGTGTGGTAGACGAGGTCAAATCGGTGACAAAGGCCACAGGGTGGACTCTTGTAAACAGCTGAAACAGCAACCGCCAGTGCTGTTAACTCCACCCTCGAACGTGAACAGCTTGACACTGCAAAGCGATTCCCATAACTTTCGCTTTCTCATCCTTATTCGATCGTTCTTAGAGAATACTGCTGTTATATATCGACTGTTATATACTGAATTGTGTGCTAAATCGTCCGAAGAAACAAGATTTCCTCAAATTGATAAACCCCATTTACAGTTTCGTGCCTGGCTGAATTTATCGTCGTCATGTTGCTATTACGTAATCATTATTATTATTATTATTATCATTAATCGCTGTATATGATTAGAGGACTTGCTGTATATGATTAGATTAGGACTTTTATAATTCTTATCGGAACACACACACACACACACATACACACACACACATAGGATGTTTCTTATCACCCGCAATTGGAACACACTAAA
>NW_017304887.1:895813-896678 GCF_001594115.1 Trachymyrmex septentrionalis
TACACACACACACAGGATGTTTCTTATCACCCGCAATTGGAACACACTAAAAGATTAAGCGTTTTATCCCAAATCTATCAAGTCTAATTATTTGTTGATCTGCAGCGTAGTTCTAATTCAATAAACTATTTTTTTAAATTATTTATAACAAGTCTATAACATTATTTATAACGAGTTTTTAAAATGCTCTCCATTTTGTTGTGTGCACAACGACGCGCATCGCTCGATTATTTCTTACGAGGCCATTTAAAAAATTTTATTTATAAGAATCCGATAGAAATCGAAGAAGAAATAATGTCCCAATTACATATCGCCTTCTTAAGATGGCTATGCTTCGCGTAGATGAAGAGATGCTAGTGAAGTACAAACGACATAATTCATCGAGCGTAATGCATACAATGAAATAGACAGCATTTTGAAAATTTGTTACAAATAATTTTTAAAAATGATTTATTAATTAAAACTACTAGCTATAGATTAACAAATTATTAGGCTCGATTCGGGATAAAACGCTTAATCTTGTAGTTATCCTGATTGCGAGTAATTAACACTGTATACATGTACTTTTTTAATCCGAAAGATTATTTGCTGTTTACATCACAGTGGCTTTAAATTATTGCATTGCGCGAAATATAAGAAACAAAATCAACTAGCAAGTGATCGATGTGATCTGCTGGATCAATGATAAAGGTATTGTTCTCTCTCTCTCTCTCTCTCTCTCTCTCTCTCTCTCTCTCTCTCCCTCTCTCTTTCTCGCCGATCAAATCGCAGCGCGTACGATTAAGCACGATATTCTGTGTGTATAAGAGAGAGAGAGAGAGAGAGAGAGAGAGAGAGAGAGAGAGAGAGAGAGAGAGAGAGAGAG
>NW_017304887.1:896778-919545 GCF_001594115.1 Trachymyrmex septentrionalis
GTGAGCGGAAGGAGGAGGGATGCCAGGTGCGTACATAGGCTTAATACCGCATTTCCAAGCAATAGGAAACGATCAATAGCGTTTAACCGCCCTTCGGATCGGTTAAACCGATTCCGCTTTCGACGGATTGAACGTTTGCGCTCGGCAACACCGAAATTCGATTATGATCGCACCCTTTTGCGTTATAATCGTATTACACGAGAATGTGTAAAACGGGCGTTTTCCTTTTTTTTTCCTTTTTTTTTTTTCGTTACAATCCCGTCGGATTTTTGTCCTGTGTCGTTTCTGTCGTGTGCAATAGTTAGTGTTACGCGAAAAATACGACGAATTGTAGGCAGAACAAATGGTAATTAAATCAGCGATATCTACCGCGAGTCAGAGAGGGCAGCGGTTTCGGATGAACTTTTACCGAATGCGACGACAGCAGGAGGATGAGAAACAGCCGGAAGTCACGACCCCATTGTTGGGGTCGGCATTAACATATAAATAAACTCGGTCGTCGAGCTCTACTCGGTGTTAGACAGCTTTGCAACTTTTTTAATAAAAGGGAAGCTCCTCGGCGTCCGGTTGCTCGAACTGTCCGAATGGCGATTAATTATACGTCACGCAGATACTGTCTTTTGACCGCATATCCTATTAGGTATATGAATTGGAATTGCTCTGAAACACAAACGCGTTTCTTTTAATTCTTTACTATTAAAATATAGTTTTGAAACATAAAGTTTAAATTGCACTTGCGAGACACGTATATATATATATTCTTTGTTTCTATATAAACAATTATATTTTATAAAGCCTTTCTGTCTTTTTCCTTTCTCTTAATCTTTTCTATTCTTTAAAGGATCCATCGATATTTTGATTGTGAATTTTTATAGGTAAATTTTAATCCGTAAAAAATAAATAAAATACAATCTGACTTCCATACGACGGTAAAAACTCATTATTAAATCCTTGACAAGTATTATATAAGACAATAAAGTTTTTCAGATTTTTATTTAATTCGGAGTAATAAAAAAATTAATATTTTTTGAAGACTCTTATTAGTGATGGAAGAGTTAAAATTCATGTTGCCGGTGGAAGGTATACTGAAACAAAATTTACTAAATTTTAGTAAATATTTCTTTGAATAGTTCTAATGGAATATTTACTAAATGTAAACACATATTTATTAGATACAAGAATCATTAATTTGATTTTAATCTCACTTTTTCTAAATATTTATCTAAATATTTATTTACTAAATATTTATTTATGTAAGTAAATATTCTGCTATAAGTGAGGATTATTCAAAGAAATATTTATAAAAATTCAATAAATTTTTTCTCAGTATCTCTTAATAACTTGGTAGTTTATTATCTATTAGAAACACGAAATTTATGAACTTGATAAGAATCAATGAGATTCTACTTTAAAATCTCATTATACATTTTTATTTCAAAAAGTAGTTTATAGAGTATGTGTATGCGTTTAAATATCGGCTGGTTTTAATAGATTGTACTATATGTCTATAGATATACCATACTGTGTATACCAACTTCTCTACTATTTAATCCTCTTTGAATTGTGTCTACCTCGTAACGCGAGATGAGAGAGAGAAAAAGAGGAGAGTGAGGAGGAGAGAGGGAGGAAGGGAAGGGAAGAGGGAGGGGAGAGAGAGAGAGAGAGAGAGCATGCGTTATCGTGGTAGATACGTGTGAACACGCATATTTAGTTTGGCGTTTGTTGTTCGCGAACGTGCGATGTGAGGGTGTTCGCGAGATCGTAATGCGCGCAACACGTGACTCGTATGTGGCCACAATCAGATACACGCACACGCGGCACACATCCAATGGCTGCTAATTATTTTATCAGCGTTTCTCTTTGACGAGTCTCGAATCCTCCTCGCATTTACACGAGATATACGTAATGAATTTGCACCGCCATGCATTGAGAACCGATTGATAATTCGATCTCAAGTTGTTTGGAATTTCGTCATGAATTGTTTAACGTAGTAATGGGTCCTCTCGATAGATTCATTTTAATATCCGTAATTAATTTTCAAGAAGCGGTCATTACATAGTAATTCCTTAGCGAAAAAATTCTGTAATTATTCACTTTAATTACTATGGAATAATTCACTTATTAATGACTGATTAAAAGCGAAAATTAATTAGCGAATGTAAAATTAAAAAAAAAACAATACAAATATTACTTTTCACTTTTTGTATACATACAAAATTATTTTTTACATTATAAATAACATAATTATGATATTTCCCTTATGAAAAAGAAACAACGTAGATATTTTTAAAGATTACTATTGTCAGGAAAATTGCGGAGTGACGACGAATTAGTTCCATCACCATTTAGTGCTTTTGATCTTTGATTAAAAGCTCTTCCCTCTGTGTCTCGTTTTGTCTCTGTACCTCTTTCGTGAGTTTCGCCAACCACGCAATTTTTAATCGTCCTAGCTCCAACTCACAACAGTGAATGGATGTAGAGGAAAGGGAGGGCATATCGAGGACAATTTGTGTTACAAATAGGCTGAGGACAGCGTAATAGGTAACAAGAAGAAAACTAAGCGATCGCATTAATTGTGTCCAAGGGAAGAAGTTTTCCCGCACGTCCCTTTCATCTCTAACGATCCTCGGGGAGAACAAGGAGAGAAAGGGCGGTAATAGAAAAAGAGTTATTTCGGTCGGCTGCTGATTCCGCTAAAATCCTCCGTAACATGAAACCGGCTAAACGCAAAGAAAATAATCGGTTCCTGCGATTTACTTGCAAAAGGCTAAAATACAATCTTAAAAACGTTTCTTTTAATTTTATCATTATTTTCGCGATGTTTTTGCATTTTCTTCTCTGAAAATTATTGCGTGTTTATTATTATTTTATGTTATCATATTGTATAATGCAATGCTGGGATTTACTTGCACATTTCTGCTGATTTTCAATTTGGTTCCTGCCCCTTATTTCACCAACCCGCGCGGACAGGAATCAGCATTATGCACTGGCATAATGAATTTTGTTAGAATAATTATTACACACACTATAAAATAGAATATCTTTTTTTAATAATTATATAATATTTTATTTATAATAATATATAATAAAGTATATATTTAATGTAAACTTATATAAAGGAATAATAAAGATGATCATAACCTGTTAATTTTTTATCGATAGATAAAATGTATACTGTAATAAATATTATAACTTTTGTTAAGTTATATGAATACTTTTGTCATAATGATGTCAATATTAATAAGATATAATAAGTTTTCACAAGTAGTCTTTTCTCATAAAATATCACATTACGATTTACTGTCATTGTTATAATATTAACTTCGTTTGTTGGCATGTCGAGATCTGGCATAATTAGGCACTCTATAGTGAATCATTATGAGAATCCAGTAACTGATCCAGTAATCTTTGTCGGTTATGCTAATTAGCGTTGATGTACTGTTCTTCAGAGCTTCTGTTATAACGCGGCCAGTTTCATATCTGAGAGACAGGATAGTATCAAATTTCAATTCGCATCTCGGTGAATCGATACGCGTTTCATATTCAATCAGGCAATTAACGTACACGCAGTTTCGCGTTGGTAGTTTTAGGAAAGGACGAGCGTCGATAGGACCGCCTCCATTCGGTGGGTTTAGGCATTGCCGGACTATTTCCTACTGAAATATTAATTGCAACGCGATAGGATAGCCAACGTCCATCGCGATATTCATCGCGTGATTGCTATGGCGAATTATGGGCGGAGTTCTTGCATAGCGATCGATTCGCATTAAAACCTGATTCGTTTCGGATTTTACCGTCACAGTCGATAAAGGCATCGATTTGCTGTAGAAGATTCAAATCACTAAAAGCAACGAATAATTGATTAACAAAGCGAACGCAATCTGATATAATAGAATTTATTTCCATGAATTATTTTTAAAAATAGTCGATTATATGGTAATATGTGGGTTAAACATATTTGACGAGATTAATAAACTGAATACTTATACCAGTAAAAATTAAATAGCGTTATTATTATTTTAATAAACAGTAATAAAATTAAACTTAATTAAAATTATATGTGCAAAATTAAGTGTAACCGTAAAATGTTTTAGTTCTTATTTATTAATTGTAATTATTAGAACAATCAAGAAGAAAATATGCTCTTAAGAAATTTAGATTTTCATTTCAGATATTACTTAAATTATTCATAATGGCAAAATAGAATAAATGTAATAAAAGATTATTTGTATTGTATTTTTATTTTTATAATTATTAATTAGTCTCATAGCATTTTAAAAAACGGAAAGATTAAAATAAAAAAATGCATACATATATTTAATATTGAGCTAAAAATGTATTTGTTCTAATTTAAATTTTGATTATAAATAAATAATGAACATTTGATTTAAATTTTTATACAAAAAGACTTTGACTATTTGATTGTAAAATTTATATACATTGAAAAACTTTATTCAATATCAATTTATGATGCTAATTAAATGACACTATTCTCTAAACATTGTAATTTTTTATATTAACAGAAGGTTTTTCAGTCTAACGTGTTAAAAGCATCGTTTTCAAAGTAACAAAATCACTATTTAATAATGTTGACAACTCCTTTCTTGATAAATCAATGTTTTTTCGTTGTTGCAGTATACTTTATCATTTTAATTAATAAGATTAATTTACTTTTAAGCACACTTTAGGTCCTGTTTATTATTTTAATAAGAAAAAATTCGTAAATTTAAATAAAACAACAATGTAAAATGTATAAAAAAATATAATAGATAAAATATGTATGTAAACATTGGGCACATATGTATTTATGAGTTAAATATGCGAAAATATACCATCACATATAGACTCGAAATGTAGGGATAATTTTTTTTCTCTAAAATAAATTTATATCTCTTAATTTCATAATTTCATTATTTCATTGGTCAAATAAAAAGATACGTCCTAGCACATTTTCGTTAGTGATATAAGTCATATTTTTCTAATATTCTTATTTAGTTTTATAATAGTAATTATACAATATATATTTTACTTTAATAAATTAAAATTATTTACAATCTGCAATATTAAATTGTAAAAAATAAGGATCGTCTGAAAATTTTATAGAAAAATAGAGAAACTATCAAGTTGCTTCTGTCTGACATATTAGTCGCCTATAAAAATATTCAGAATTTTATCTTATTTTAAAGCTAAAACGTTAATTAAAATTTAAATAAATAGCACTAGTAGGTCACATAAATAAAATATGAAAAATATACAGCAACTGAATTCAGAAGTCCATAAAAATGATGCTATGGTGTTGACAGGAGTTTCTGCCTACAAGTCGTTTACCTCGAGACCGTAACCCCTTTACGACGCGGCCATTGTTACGAGCAACAGTTTCGTTCTCCTCGAGTCTCGAGTTCCATCGCGATAATAATCAGAGGCGTCGTGAGGAGGTCGATGATGGAAGCGAAGGGGGTTGGCGAGAGGCGGGGGAAAGCGAAGTCGCGGTAGTCCGTGCTCCCGCGCGATGCCGCTTGGGAGGGTTGAGAGGGTGTCGTGGGAGGGTGGGATCTGGCGAATTGTTTTAATAAAGCGGCCGCGGAACGTAGGACGGTGGTTGAATCCGGTAATTGACTTGGAAGCTCGTGCGCCGGGGGAACGGCGCGCGAGGGAAATATTCAAATTCCTTCATTACTCGCTCAAAGAATCGCTAATGTTGGACGGAATCGCGCGGAATATTATTATTCCACTATTTTAGCAGTTCCTACCGACCGTTGTGACGTCCGTCGAGGTCGAAGCGATAAAGGAGGACAGTTAGGGGAAGGTAAGTGCATCCTTCCTTTATCCTTTCTTTTTTTCCTTTCTTGATTGCCGATTGCCTTCTAATATAAAATACATTTTATATATTTTAGGACCATACATACTCGTATAATAACACCAACTGTAGAAATTGAAGCCTTAAACGGTCTAGCTGGATCTTAACGCTTACATGATTACTATGTGAACTTATATACTACGTATGTAGTCAGAAACGCGCGCCGAAATGATTTTTCGGTCTTGAAACGCTACTCTACTAAACTACTGCAGTAATATCACGAGTTAAATTGATTAGCAATTTAACAAATTTTTTATGTTTATTTGCATCTTCGAAACGATCTTAATAATGTCGATTGACATATTAAAATCTGTAAAATAATTAAATTTATACATTTAATTGTTATGATCAGGAAACTTATATGTCATCAAATTAAAACTTTCTATATCGTTTTATTATCAGAATGCGTGTCAAGTTTTAAAAGTCTTATTTCTGAACAGTTAGCATATTAATTAAAGTAACATCTTTTTAATACTTATTATGCTTACGAGTAGTAGCACAATACTATGTACTACGTAATTTTAAATGTGTATATTAAATAATTGTTTTCACTATGTAGTAAACTCTTAATCGACCTTACTTTGTTGCGTTTCCTCATTCCCTCTCTTCTTCCTTCTCTGATATTATTTTCTGTTATTTTGTATCCCTTTCCCTTTCTCTGCAGCTTATTCTTTGTTTTTATTTGAAAGAAGTTCCGGGGGAACGATGACGATGCTCGAGAAAACTGGGTTATTGTAAGCACCGGTACTCGAGCATATCTTACATTCGTCTTTGAGCAAAGGCAAATTGTTAATTGAATGCGAAACAAAATCTGTCCCCTTTATCCCTTCTCTCATTCTCTTTATCGCTGTTATATCACTGACGAAAGTTTGCAAAAGGATATCCCCGAAAGGATAAGTTGTCGCCTAGAGGAGAAATCGGACTTCTCGCAGATCCACATGACGATCTTATTATCCCAGCCTGTGAGTATCCACCTGAGTGCCACTCATGAAGACTCGGAAAATCCCAAGCAATGTCGAACTCTCTTCCAGAATATCTTTTTACCTACAGAATCGTTCCAGACATTGCGATAAATCTTTAGCTCGTTTCTTTCTCGTACATCAGTCTTAGTTTGCAAATAAAAAAGTATGCAACAAGAATAATATTCAATAAATTGCGTTATATCGTCGTAATTTCTGGAAAGTGTTGATTTAACGAATAGCTGTAAACTGAATCAATATATTGGTGCACATTTTCGGCAAATACGAGTGAGTGACGTTTTAACATGTAAATTTGTCAAATTGTCATGGAAATTTAGAAATTATTGGCTAATTCCCAGCATTAAATGTAGCAATAAATGTATCAATTGAATATAACAATTGTTCAACGTTAGTTCATTGTTTTGCTTGCGATACCATCGCTGATATTATTTATTTGTGCAGTAAAAATTTGTGCACTTTGTTATTCCGCCTTAAAACGTGCGGTACACAAAACGATAAAAATTTAATTTTCACTTGCAACCTACAAAATAAATTTAGTTTTACGAAAATAACCGTGGTTATTATGGTAAAAAAAGGTATTGTATTTCAAGAGTCACATATCAAAAATTTCATTTTCCAGAAGAGAGAAAGATTATGTTTGAGCAAAACGAATTATATTTGTATAAAATATTGCTTTACACAATGATGTGTGGTTGATAAAAAATATAAATTAAAACATGTCAGTACATTCTCAAATTTCCAATTTCATTCAAACTTTAATTTTTTTAGCCAAACAGATACACGTTATGCATTAATTGAAGCTTGTTGTAAACAATTAATACCTGTGAAATATGAAGAGATAATAGTTTGCGTGTAGATATATATATATAGTTTATTTCTTTGGTATTTTATTCGTTATTTATAAAAAAACGTCGCGATTTATAGATGTATATTACACATATAGAAGCATTTTGTTATATGGATAACACACGCATCGTATCTGCGAATTAATATTAAATTGTAGTGAAAGAAATAATAAGAATTATCTATATAAATTGTTTTATATTACGCGTTTATTTTTTAATAAAATTTGTGAAATCAGTGACAAAGCTTTTGCACTACGTTTACACGACTCAATTTATGCCGAAGTTATAACATCGATGTTATGAAACTGGTTAATCACAGTCATTCCATTCTTCAGAGGAATAGCTATGGTTGGCCAGTATCATAATATCGATGTTATAACTTCGACGTAAATCGAGTCGAGTAAACGTAGTATATGCTTCGACAGTTGTATTACTGTGGTTCCAAAATTGTAGTGAAAATAATTATTATGAGAATCGAATAAAATATATACAGTAAAAACAGAGTAAAGAGAGAATAAGGTGGGGGAGGGAAAGGGCGAAGGAGCAGAAGTAAAAAGCTATGGCAGGAACGGATTGTGTGACGATCGATGAAAATCTATTACCAACGAAATCCGACATGAGCGCGACAAATTAGAGAATTAATTGTATAAATCCCTCGGCCTGCAAGGTACGGTAGGGAGAGGCTTTGTAAAGAGGGTGGAGAGAGGAGAGAGGGAAGGCGAGAGGCGAGTTGAAGTAGAGCGGTGGGGACAGGGGGTCGGTTGGTTAATCCCTTTTCGAATTTCCACGGACGCTCTCTCGGCCGCAAATTGCCGTACAAACCGTCGGAAATCGTTCGCGAAGCGTTAATAATGCAATTTAATTTTAATAACGAGCGATATCGGAACGTCGGCTGGCCGGAAAGACGAGCTGCGCATCACCTCGACAAGAAAGCGACGAATCGTTCCTTTGTGACATTGTGTTGCAATCAACCAGTACGAAATTAATATTATTTTAGTAAACCAAGTAGCAACTTTTCTACCAATTTCTCTAATTAATATTTCTCCTTTTATTCATTTACTAGTATACAAATCTAATTAAATTACATACATCTTTTAAATTATTATTCCTTTATGCTTTTCTTTCTCTCTCTCTCTTTCTCTCTTTCTCTCTCATCATTTATCATATGTAGTTATGTATTAAATTTCTTTCGATTATTATATCATATTTGTATTATATCTTGTTTGATTATTTGTGTATTGTATGTTGTTATATTATCTCTATTATTTTCTTTTCTCTTTCTTTCTCTCTCTTTTTCTTTATATATATTATGTATTCATTTATATTTACAAAAGTATACTTCTTATATGTATTTCTTATAAATGTCTTGCAAAAAAAGTTTTCTTTAATATAAACAAATAGGATATATACCCAGACATGTCATACGATCAAAATAATGTCACATCAATGATTAGTTTTTTGTCTATATGATCCCTGATATAAATTTATTATTTCTTCACAAACCCGTAGTAAATAGGTTCCAAAATTAGCACAACACGCTTTCAAAGCTTGTCGCTTCGAGTTGTATAGTTTGCAGTAAGTGCAGGAAGGTCTCACCGATCTTTGGTAAATCAGTGCGCGCCGCGTTTGGATTATCAGCGGGTTTGGAACCAGCAGAGAGCGGCAGGTCAAACGGACCACGGGGTTAATTCGCGTTAATTCAGGTAATTAGTCCGCATAATTAAAGCCACGATGTTTGCATACTGAGGTGAAATATATATGCAGAGAGAGAGAGAGAGAGAGAGAGAGAGAGAGAGAGAGAGAGAGAGGAGAAAGGAATCTAGAAGTTAATCCGATTTCATATTATATAATAAGTTTGCTCTTCGACACAAAAAATTCTTTTTACGCACTCTGGTTAAGAAAACAGTTACCAAATTCATATTTTAATCAGAAATTTTCTTTTACATTAAATTTATTAAATTCTTGATCTCAAAACAATTTGAGAATCTTTGAATTTTTTTTTAATTATTAACAGCTCGAGTTAGGTATTGAATATATATTATATAGAATGCGCGTTCAGGTATATATTTTAAAAACCGTTCAAAATTTTAAAAACTACTCAGAACAAAAAATTGAAGAAAAAGTAAATTAATTATTAATAAAATAATTAATTTAATGACATTTTCCAAAAGTTAACCGATCTATGTTAGAACTTATTCAAGTAATAGTCGTCAATGATACCTTCTTTATGATGATTTTCAACACGAATAACTTTTATTATCTCAATTCTTTGTTTTATGATATATAAGTAATATATAATTTTTAATTATTTTATAGTTGTACGTCAAAAGTTATTAGCACGATCGATCAAATAATAACGTATATAATTTGCTAGTTTGGCACAACAGGAGCATAATCTCTTCACTTTCGGAGTCTCTTTGCTCTCGACGCGGGACAAGGAGAAATGCTATTGTGGTGCTAGGAATTGCTTCTTATATACGGTTAATATACTCTCCTTAGTGCGAATTTGGTTCTTAATACAAGCACCAAGTCGTGCAGACGCTCGTAAAGCGGTATTATGAGTTACGAGCCAGCGGGATTAAGGTCGATCAAGCTCTCGTAATTCCATCGGTGGCGTGCTCTGCGCTTTAACTCTCTGTCGTACACTATCAGAATTTTTCATTGTCATTCACGATGTTACTAGGTATTTGGCAGATATTCGTTGATTAACGTATAACCGGCTGACGTAAAGCAAAGTTCGTCATTTCAGGGATACAATCTTGATCAAAAAATATAAAATATCTGTTATAATACATACTTTATTTTAAGTATCAAAAAAACAATTTTAATTTTTTCTATATATTCAATAGAATCGAGTAAGATTTAAACATTACAAAAAATAAATATTAAAACGCTTATTAATCAGCAAATGCATTTTATTTAAAATTTTATAATACTTTAATTTAAAAAATTTACAATATTGCGAATTACATTAAAGGGATTTGGGATAATTCTGTTGCGTTGATAGAAAAATGACACAAGTAAGAGTTAATATTTTCTAAATAAAGGGAAATCGATTCTGAAAACTTATCTATAATATTTTTGTAAAAAAAATGACACATTTGTAGCTTATTCGCTTACATGGAAAAGTGTCATAAGTCATAACTCTAATGAGGAATCAAATTCACAGTATATTAGGATTGCAATGTTTCAATTTTTAATAGTCATAATTTTAATAGACTCAGTTTTAGAGAATATATTACCTATGAAAAAGATATACAGTTATAGAAATTATATATTCTTTATCCTAATTGAAACAATGTTCCAATTCACAATTTTCATATGTTCGATTGAATGTTGCCAGTTTTGAAATGTGTCACTTTTCTATCAACGCAGCGATTTTATATAATAATTATATAACAATTATAATCAAATCAACGCCCATGAGTGTTGATGCTTGAATGTAATTAAAACGTAGAGAATTATAATCCTATAATTCTCTCTCTTTTTGTCTTTCTCTCGCCCTCTCTCTCTCTCTCTCCCTCTCTCTCTCTCGGAGTAATAACGAGGAATAAAGTCCGTATATCAAAATGATAGCGTGTGACGCGGGATTAACCATATCGCCTACGGCAATTGCATACTGTACATTGTACATGTGAATTCAAGTCGTGTCTTCGTTTCCATGATTCTGACTATATAAATAATAAAAAATATGATCCCTTTTCAGAGATTATGACGTAAAAACGTGCAATTATAGAATATGGAAACGGTTATAACGATGCCTTATTTGTCTGCTTTTAATTACATTATGTCAGTGTTCTTCTATTAAAGCTAATGTATGTATTTAATTCCATACATAAATTAGATTTAAGTTGTAATATGGTGGCAAATAACAAAATATTCTAAATTTAATTAAACTAGTTATATGTAAGGAAATGTTTATATTCACTGCTGTTTCATCATCAAGCAAATCAATAAAATTTTTCAAAGGAAACTTTATATTCTTTTTAAATTGTATTAAATTTTGAGAAATTTTTTATTTATGCGTTTGATACTTTGGATTATAAATATTTTCATTTAATATTTCAGAATGTAACGAGAGATTCTTTTGATTCTTTCAGATTTTCGAAGTTAGCGTGATATATGTGCCTGTGACAGTACATGCACAATAAAGAAGAGAAATCATATCTATGACAGATATGATTTTTTTCTAGAGTCACATTACTTCCTACTTCTCTCTTCTTTTTTCATTTTTTTACCTTTAAAAAATATCGTCTTTGCTCGAAGTTCATATGCTGCATGTAACGCAGGTGAGCGCAGCAGGCGAGATCAAAAGATTTCGGTGGGTGAGGGGACAGAATCAGAAAAGTGGAAGGAAAACCGTGGACGGATAAGGGTTGAACAGTGAAGCGGAATGAATTGCTTCCGTGCAGACGGCGGCGTTCTGTAACTGATAGCTCTGTCTTCATTTCTTTCTGACACGACAGTCTCGTTTCCTCCTCTCTTATTGTCTCCTTTGATTCTTACTAGCTCTCTATATCTTTTACTTGCGTTCCGCGTTCTGGAAGCAGCCAAGAGCAAGGAGCGGAAGGAGAACGAAGAAGAAACGATAAAGGATCGCATGCGTAAAAAATGAAACCTGTTCAGTCTTACAAGTTTACAACTGAGTTTGTCTAAGGTCGATTATTATTGATTAATATTCTACACGTCATATTTCCTTTTTAAAATCTTGCGATATTTGACAACGTGTCAGCGTACTAATTATCAAAACTACATGCTATATTAATTATTAATATTTTTAATTTATTTAATTGCAATCACACGAAGAGAATTTTTTATATTTGTAGTTATTATTTATTAGAAAACATAGTAACTATAACAAAATTGCTACATTCATATTTCGTTCAGAGTGAAATAAAAACACTCATACATATGCAGCTTAATAACTCGTGCGTTAAAAACTCGTTATTCATTCTTGATTAGATTGAGCGAATAAATGTAGATAAATGATGATATACTTTTACTAATGTAAACTTCGCCTTTTCAACCGTAACCTGTTATCATACGTATTATATAATATGTCCCGTGAGCAAGATAAGTCAATAAAGATTCTATAAATTTCATAAATATATGTATATGTGAAATATATGAACTATAACAATTGTTACATCTTATTTTAGCAAAGAGAAAGAGAGAGAATTGATATATTTCTCAAAACTATTTTGATTTAAGTTTTTTTCATGACAATTTTATTATAAATACCAGTGCTCATCTCTAGATACTAATAATTTCAAGTATGTGCCACATTTGTGTTAAAGACTATGTTGAAAAAGCATTACTGAGATTATTAAGCAAAGCAAATAATGAAAAAGCGTATAATTGCAACGAAATCGCAACGAAGCATCGGCCGAGCATAAAGCCGGGATGATCCCATGTAATGAACAATTTCTTGTTTAACGAATTTTCCGGCGAGTTGTATTTTTTCATTCTTTCCATTCTTTTGCGCATCCACCCAAATACTATACGCGAAAGCGGCCTCGTAGAATCCGAAATGAATCCGCGGATACGTATATAAATATGTGTCGAGGGGTTTAGAGGAATAGCGAAGAGAGTGAAAGAGAAAAGAGAAAGGGTGAGAGTATAGAGATATGTATTTAATATGCAAATTAAAGAAACGGGATTATGTCATGCGGAATGTGGCGTGTGATATTTCAAAGCTGGCCAACCTGAGGATTATATCCTTGCAGCCCACCTGTATCGGTATTATGTAAATCTATGCGCTCGCCTAGCAGCTCCGAATGCACTTAATATCTTATTTTTTTGTACGTTTGATAAATTTGACCGTAAATCTTTTGAGGGGAGTCTATTCTATGAATAGTATTGAAATTTTGTTCAACATGTAATAAAATTTTTAAAAAATTGCAATATAAATCAGTCATGTCAGTTTATAGTTTATATTTGTTGAAGTCAGTTGATTTATATATGTCCTGTATTCGTTTCTCTCTCTCTCTCTCTCTCTCTCTCTCTCTTTCTCTCTCTCTCTCTCTAACGAGGAATATATTATCCTCGTAACAAAGTTTGTATTATGGTCTCAGCTTTTAATATCGACGAAAGGCGATAAAATTTAGCTGAGAACGGCGGTCAGTGAACTCACGTCGCGTGGCTTGAAAGTTGGCGATTTCGTTCGTAGTAAATGGATTTTATTTAATAGCATACGAAATCGCATAATGTTCGTTAGGGATCGTAAAGCCGAAATGCGTGACGCTCGTTGAGCCACGTTGAATTATGCACTTTGGGTTTACGACCCCTAAGTAACCCGGACGAGCGTTCTTCCTGCAGTAGTAAAATTTAACTCAGAGTCGCCGCAAACGCAACATTTTATCTTTCGTTCATTCGCCAGGGAGATGATCGAGAGCCGAGCTAGCCGATACTCGCGAAATTCGTTCTGAAATCAATCGCGATTTTTCTGTAATCGTTTATGTCGAGCACGGTGGCCGAAAAAAGTTTCAACACACGTGGAATAAAGCTGTCTGTTTTGCGAAATGTTATGAATTTAGAGTGCGAAAAATGAATAAAACATATCATCGCTCGTCGAACGCGACGGTATTCCGCGAGCATCCGGCAGTGGTGGAAATGTACGGCGAGCATCGAAATCGCATATCGATTTCGCGGGAGATATACACGTGTCGAGAGCGTGGAAGCCGGGCGATAAATTCTTTCTACTCGAAACACTTATTTGCGATATACGTTCTCTCATGCGAACATCGCGAAAATCTATTCGCCAGCTCGACGATGGAAATTTAGGAACTTTATTCAATGAATCCTTTCCAATATATTTTCCCTCTATTCGAACTTGGATCGAGCGCGATCGGCGCGTGACAGGATCGCATGATTTATGCGCGTGATTTCCATTGGCTATGACAAATGGTGGGTACACGGCAATAACGATCAAGAACCATTTAGAAACGTTTCGAGAAAAATTGATTTTGACGTTCAAAACGTATGTAAAATGTACATAATAATTTATTGATCTATTTTGGCTGAAGTGTAAAACACTATTTTTTTACTATATGAACCTGGGATTAAAGAAGACATATTTTAAATATTTGACACGTAACAATGAGAAAACAATAGTTGTGTGCCCTGAGAGAAATATTTGGTATGAACAACCAAAGTTTTATTGCTGACGTAAAAACTATTTGTTGAATATGTGAGCAATTAAACCGTTGGTTACCAATTACCGGTTACCAGCTGATATTAATTTATTGAATTTAATAAATAAACTGATTTAATGATACAAAACTGTTTTGTGTGATGTTCAAAGATCTTTTATATCTAGAAATAAAACATTTTGTTACCGGAACAAAACAATTACATAAGAATAGTAGATATTTCTCACTTTCTACAGAATTATGTTTGGCGTTTTCGAACTCTTTCCTAGCTTATAACAAGGATATATAGATTTGATTGCTAAACGCTCTGAAAAAATAACTGTCACCATTTTAGCCATGATGTGATGAAAAGAGTGCACAAAACTAATTTCTAATAAATTTCTCTTCATACAGATGGACGTTGAATTTCTCTTATGAGAAGACATGCCATCTCTAAAGCCTATTCTACAATGTACTTTTTGTTTCCTGTTTCTTGCTTTTTACCTCTTACTTTCTTCCCATTTGCCGTTTTATCGACAATTGCATTTCTTGCTACGTATTTCTTATTTCTTTCGAAGTTCGTTAACTTTTATCTCGGGTGACATGAAACAAAAAACCGGAGATAAGAAGTAAAAAGACAAGATGTAAAAAATAGGAAAAAGCAATAAAACAAAAAACACATTGTAGAATAGGCTTAATAGCTCCAAAAAATAATCTTTGCCCTACCATAATAGATTATTTTGTTAAAATTATAAAAAAAAATTATTTTGTAACCTAACCTTATATTATTCTTTATACAAAATGTGAGTAACCAAATAAAACTATGCTGTTAAATAAAAAAGTTTATCATATTTTGCTTCTCTAACAAACAAAATATTATGTTTTGCTATTTTAACAAAACTGAACAAAGAAAATCGGCCATTTGTGAATAATTCTTCTTTTTTGTTACCATTACTATAACTTTTTTCTTAATATGGGAATTATATTTCCAGTTTTTCCCGTGGAAAGAAATATTTTTTTTCTGATCAGTAGGTAAGTATAAATAATTTTAAAAAATATTACATTTAATATATAAGTAATCGTTAAAATCCAATCGCGTTGATTGTTGAATTATGTACATTATTATTTTTACGTAATATTATTTTTAATATTAATCCTTTGATTGTTGAATTATTGATTCTTTAATTGTTGAATTATGTAGATTATTATTTTTACATAATATAATTTTTATTTTACGTGTCTTTTGCTAAATTACTTTCAATTTTTCATGCATATTGATCGCCGCGTGTTCCAAATGTCGTTAAAATATGATATGATCACACGGTCTGTCTTCGATTTATTGTTTCTCATTTGTAAGAGGATAGAGACAGAGACATCCTGTGAGGGTCTATCTTTGTCACAATGTGGTTTATTTTATCACGCACGCAATAAGCGCCACGCTGACTTTTGCCGAAATTACGCACGACATCATTTATATTCGACGATTTGAGGCGAGGTAATTCGGGCATCAGGTAAATGGGATTATTTCATGTTCCTGGAAATTACAGCAACCTACCCTTACCTCTACGCTTTGTAGAACGTTAGTCATGTATGTAGCAATAATTTTACTTCCCATTCGTAGAGCAGGTCATTAAACTTAAATAATATGTACATATGGGGGAAAGATAAAACATTTTATATTACCATTTTATTCCCTTTTTGGGTAATTTCCCAAATTACCTAAAATAGCTTGAAAAGAAATGGAAATCATTATACGACAAACTGTAATATGATATTAAAATGCAAATATAAAATCATAATATCTGGAACGTCTGCAAAAAGATATTAACTTTATTGCATACATCAAGGTATGCAATAGAAACATATTTAGAAAAAATTTAATATGTTAAAAAAGTATTTTTGAAAATTCAAAAGGTTTTGCACGGCTTCTATATTATATGTATATTATAAAAGATAAGCAGAATATCTCATATATCATCTGTCTTTAAATACTCTAATTGTTATCGTAATTTCTGTTATGCACGCGCGCGCGGTTAATTAAGGTTCATATGGTAGGGACGTTCGTGTAGCGAACCGCATACCAGAGAATAATTAGACACGTGCGTGACAAAGACCCTCTTCTGCCCGTTAAATGATCTTGATAAATACCGGTCGTGTGTACGATTAAAAGTTGACGCTTGTCGTCACTTGTCCCGGACGCGATTTGGCGCAACTACACGATGCAAAACCACGAGACAATTAACGAGACGATAACGCGAAGTTACGCGGAGATCGTTTACATGAACTGTTAATTCACTAGGAAACAATTATTCTCATCTTCATGACGGATACTATGAAAACAAAATTATATTTCTCTGCTGTTATTATTATCATTACTGTTAATGAGACGACAACATAAATTTCCACTGCACAAATGGTGCCGGAAAATTATGAGTCGCAATTACTATGATAATAAAATCATATTTCTCATTGAGGCTACCACTATTATCATCGTTAATGAGACAACAATGCAAATTTCCACCATGCGGTAGGTATCATTACCGTTGTTAACAGAATATAATGCGACGAATTACGTTAGATGTGTCAGTAACGCGGAAAAGAAAACGGAACAGTAACTATGTTAATCCTAATCGCGACCATTGTGGAAACGTGATTTTGTACTTGGCGGTGGCCGCTATTATTGCCATCATTATAATCACATCCCCTCGTCGCAACTACGTCAGGAAACGCTCTCCGCCTGCAATTACTCGTTATTGGTCGTTGCATCGCGGAAAGCGCCGTTCACTTAACCCGAACACGAAGAAGAAGGTCCGCACTTGCGCCGCTACGACGAAGACAGGCTGCACTTGTAAACTTAATTACTCGCGAGAACCAAGCAGCACTTGAGGGAGGCCATCAACCGGGATGCGCAACGCGAGCCGACTGCTCGTAAAACTCGTAATCAAGCCTTATTAAAACCGTAGGGGCGTGAAGAGTGGAGGAAAGCGAAAAGGGCTGGGGCTGCAACTAGATTTAACCCTTTTAAGACTCCAGGAACATTATGCTTCAAAGAATGTTTAATGCAAAGAGCAATGCTTTCCTGCTTGAATGGACACAGTCAGGTGTCATCCCAACAATTATTTCGAAAAAAAAGATATTTTTAAATCCATAGGAAGATGGATAAGAAATATTTGGTTAACGATAGAGATACTATCTAAAGACAGAAAGAAATATTAATTATTTTGTTAATTTCATATACATACCTAGATAGACATAAATTTTGTTTCCTCGATACAAATGTACGTATATTTCCTAAATTGGGCGCCATTACATATTAAATTTTGATTATAAGATAAAAAAAAGAAAACATGCGATAACAAGAAATAATTTCAACAAAGCAGTAAAATTTTTTAGGAAAATAATTGCATATGTATTTTAATATTCTCCGCATTATTCTCATCTAATCAAAAAACAATGTCCGGTATTCGTATCAGTATTATAGCGCAGTATAATAAAAAGTAATTAAAATACATAATATAATATGGTTCAAGTAATAAAAATTAAAAGAAATAATGTTGAAATTAAATTGGGCTACGGAGCCAAATATAATAAATTCAGTATTAATAATATATATTAACATAAAAATTACAAGTGAAAAGCTACAAAAACAAATGTTTCGATTGGATCATTATCAATGTTAAACATGTAATCAATTAAATATAAACATAATAAAATTATTAATAGTTGACTATGGAAACACAGTTAACGGAAAATACAAACTTATATTTGATGTAATAAAACGATAACATAAATTTCACCAAATGATATAGGGACCTTGAGTCTATATGGTTGTTTTGGTTAAAAAATGAAATGCTCGATAAATAAATATGATTAGCCGCAAAAGTTGTCATTATATAGTCAGTTCTTATAAAAGTTCTTATAAAATTCTGTGGCAGAATGTCATAATAATTAAAAACGGTAAAATATTAAATCTGTTAATTTACGAGAAAATAATATAGATACAATATATCTGTTAATATGCGGAGAAATAGTAGAAACAGTAAGATCAAATTAAGTAATACACAAAATTATAAGTAAAAAGTATATAAATGAATTATCTTCATTAATCGCAATTACGAAATATAACATTATATTCACAATGTTATTGATATACATATGATATTGATTTAACTTCTTTTTTTGTAATTTCGTTTAATTTTACACGAGACATACACGCTTACTGCTTTAATATCTAACGTTCCTATAAGTAATTTTCAGAGTTCGCCGTGTAGTCTTTTTAAGTTGCTACAAGAAACAAATACAACCAGCGATGAGAGTTGTATTTTCGCGAACGTTATGATCATCCACGGAGACTCGTAATCCTAGCGTCGCGCGTCGGTTCGTTCATCGCCGTTGTAAGATCATAAAGTGGTATCCAGCGTAATTAAAACGCAACGTTTCCTTCTCGTTCAGTCTGCAACTACGTCAGATACAGACAGTCAGTCCCCCGACGAGTATTAAGTATTTAGTCAAAGCAATGTGATGTTTTATCGGCTATCGTAAAATTCTATCGGTAAACATTCCCCATTCGGGAGACCAATACGAGTAGAAAGGACCGACAGAAGAGATCGAGAATGCGAATTAAGATGCGTTTCGTGTGGTCTTTTAAATGCCCGTTAAAACGAAATGTTTGACTTATAGCTTGTAAAACAAATGTTACGATATAACATGCTTAGTTTTATATTTGCACTTAATCTTATAAAACATTTCATTCATTTATTATTGTTATTTTATCACATTGATTCTATTAATTTTCTCTACTACTAATATTGACTTTATATCATTAAACCTTTAGATCTTCGTTTTTTTCCTCAAAAACTCCCTCCCAATATTCCCTATTCAATACTTCTTACGCCAAATTTCTTTTCCTTAAGATTTTTCTTTAGTTTCCTTTCTCTTAATTTCTATTTTAATCGTTTTGTTACTGTTTATGTATATAAAAAATTCTCGTTAGTTATTTTTTTACCTCTTCTATTTAATATGCTTAATTTTAATGTACTCCAAGTTATAATGGTAAAATAATGAGTATGTGAATTTGTAACAATTTTTCCGCACTTGTGCGTAATATTTGCAGACGCGAAAGAAATTTGTAGTCGAAAAAATGTTGTACTTTACAAAATGCTCAACGAAACGGCGAACTTCGGTCAGTAATTGTTGAACAAACGTTGAAAATAACGAGCAGTGTCTGAATAGAAACGCGATATGTGGATAAAAAAATAGAGCGTATTCAGAGAATCCGATATAACGGGCGATCAACAAGTATCATTATGGAGTATGTTAGTGATGCGTAAAAATTTAGTAATGATAGATCTTTTTAACGAAACTTTGGAAACAAAGTGCAAATCCCGTCTGCAATAACAATATGCTCTTTGTTAAATAAACTGCGATCATTTTCAACAACTTTTATTTATGCTTGGCCGGAATCGGCCGATGAAGGAAAGGCGAAACATGGGAGGGAAATCTTCAAAACTGTGAGCACCTAACGATATGAAGTGTTCTCTCTCTCTCTCTCTCTCTCTCTCTCTCTCTCTCTCTCTCTCTTTCTCCATCCTATCGAATAGACTAGTGTAGAGAGTTTCAATGTTTTGAGTTGAAGGCTTCTCATCTTTCTTCTCCTCACTCGTTCCATTCAACGCTCGCCTTCTTCCTCTTTCTTTCTTCCTTCTTCATCTCTCTTGCATTCTGCAACCCTCGCGTTTCTCTTCATCTCGCTTTCACCCTCGTGCGCCAGTCTGGTAATCCAGGAATAATGAACAGCCAGCTGTCACTCGCAATACCTGGCCTTCCAGCAAATACGACCCTCTACGAGTTCGCGCAACTTCTGGCCTGGCTGTTTTCTGATGGAGAGCGAGGGCGAGAGAGAGAGAGAGAGAGAGAGAGAGAGAGAGAGAGAAGATGCCCGAAAGGGCATAAGTGAGAGAAGAGAGAAAAGCTATATCAGAAAAAAATGCTGACTCGGTGCATTACACATGTGGGAATATGATTTGCCTCGCACAGAATCTCTCACCAAGCATCTGATCGTGCAGTTATTCACGATGATAATTTACACTCTACTCAACGAGATTCGTCCGACATGATCATACGCCGATTTCTAAAAGCCTCCACGTTAATTATGCGCAAGAATCGATGCGGCAACGGAACGAACGCGAATAATAAATCACTCGCGAATCCGGCTTAACTGTACACGACGTATGGCAATTCGATAATAAATGGAAATAGCATGCGTAGCTGCGGGGCCACAATGCGCCAACGTCGTATTGCAAAATATCAAGTATCGGGAAAATCCAATCCCGCGGGGATGGAGTTCTATAAGCTAGAAATGATTGAACTGCCGTCGTATATTGCTTTCATTCGGAGCGAGGACGCGTCACAGTTAGCATCGTTTGGAATTATTCGCGAAACTCATTGTAATGAAACGATGATATGTGGTAGAATGATGAGGGTAAGATATGAAGAATGAAGAAACAAGGATAAAATTAGGTGGTTCACTTTTTATCAACGACATAAATCTTTCGAGTTTAATCGGTATTTTCTTAGTGAAAATTTAATCCTTAGTACGTTTGAGTCTATGTTCTGCTCATGTCTTTTCTTTGAAATATTATACTACATAGAAGCACCTGGCAAAATAATGCTCTTTACTTTTTTCTTTTTTTTTTTTAATATACAACTTTATAAATATTTTCTAAAGATTTTAAAATATATATAAGAATTACTTAATAATTTTTGTATACTTGTAAAAATATTAAAAATTAATCCGGGATAGGAAGACCAAAAAATCATTGTGTAAAATCATCTAAAGGTTAATTAAACTGTTTTATACAATACTTCATTTGAATATTTTGGCAAGATACGTGAACAGTATATTTATTCATGGACAACGAGGGAGGATAGGAGGGGCGTTTGCCTCACCCTAAATTTTAACAAGAAGAAAAAATTAAATTATGAATATTTACAATAAAAAGTTAAACGCTTATTCGTGGCTCACACGTTATTCATGAGAAATGTTTGCTGAAGATCCTCGAAGACTGACTTTAACATAAGTATTTTAAAGAAGGAAGTAACCACTTTATAATAAAACAATAAATAAACAAGAGCTTATAATTTTACTCCAAATAATCGTACAATCATAAATTTTGAAGTTTTGACTATAATTAGGTCATCATAGTATGAAATTGTCGCAGAAAACCGTTGCAATGTATCTATCTTAATAAAAATTATCCAAAGTCTACGATGTATCTGTTATAAGTTAATAATTTACAAGACATTTGTTCGTCATATATTTTTATTCCGTAATTGTTGCACATTATTTTCTATTTTGAAACTCATATGCTCTAATGTTTCATTAACCGTCCTTTATTCGATATCTTTATCACAATATGCTCGCCATATATCACAGGAATTCCAATTTCTATACAGAATATAATGGAGATTACGAAATCAGTATTCTTAGAGATTGCACAATCAATTATTCTATTACGCATTATACAGAATGATAAAATAAAGATATATCTACAAGTACATATATCAGAGAAGTGAAATCTCACTTCAAAAAAGAACTTTTGTGATTCTCCTTTGGAATGAAATTTCACTTAAAAAGAGTAAAAACTGTTACTCTTTTTCAAGAAGTGAAATATATTTACACTCTTCTCCAAAAATGGCCGTAGTTTTCACTGCTTAGAGTGAGATTTTATTCCAAGAAATTTAGAGAGTAGATCTTGTTAATGATGGAAAGATCTTATATTTTAATATATTTTGTAAAGATAAATTTTTGCTGCTTTCTGAATCCTGGAATCCTGGATACGTTCATGTCTATTTATGATAAAATTCACTTATTCACTAAATTGACTGAAAGTACTGCTTTATTTATCTGTCTTATCCAAATATTGACCGATCAAAAGTATTTTTGTTACACACAT
>NW_017304887.1:919645-931291 GCF_001594115.1 Trachymyrmex septentrionalis
CTTATCCAAATATCGACCGATCAAAAGTATTTTTTTTACACACATAAAATCTACTTGTAACACCTTCTGCAAAATTATGACTGTTATTTTCTATAAAAGTTACAAAGAAGCTATGATTTTGATAAAATATATTGACTTCCAATCAGCAATTCAGTAAACGTAGTAATAGATCCGCTTGGAACAATAGATAAATTCCATCGGTTTTGACTGGTACACAGCATATCGGAATTCGTTTCGCGGAGTTAAACGAATTACGGAGCGAAATAACTACATGTCGAAAGAGCTGGTAATTATTTCAGCGGAAGAACCAATCGGACGAAAAGCAAGATAAATCATGCGACGTCACAAGCTAAAGGCTCGATGGCAAAAAGGGAACGTATGTACGTGGAGACGGCGGGGGTGGACAAGCAGGAAGTTCTGCTTGTTTACTCGGTTCTTTGCCATCCCTTTTCATTCGCTACGGTCGCCTCGATATCCCGGCGACGGATAATTCTGCCCTTTCTGCGCTTGACACAGATGCGCGGCCGGCACTTTTAATTCTCTTTTAATCCCCTGGTTATTGCTGCTCTCGCCCCTGACGTGCCGATGGCGGCTCCTACCATTCATCTTCTCTGTATCTCGAATACTCGACTTCGAGAGAAATGAATAATAGCTAGTACTACCAAGCACCCACACATAATAGCGTCATCGGTTGTCGCGGTGGTCGCTACAGGTGTTCGTCTTTGCTCTATTATTCGTAATACATCTTACCTAGTATTGTCTTGTATTGCGTACTATATGAAGGCATTCGAGAGCTTTCTACCCAAATATATATTGAATCATAAATGTTGGAAACTAAGCAAAGAATAATGACCATTATTATCGTGTCATCTCTTTAACGTCATTTTAGTTATTGGCTATTGAAAATTAAAGGATTGAATAAAGGTTCGGAGAAGCAAACAGAGGCAAGAGAGGCCTCAATTAATTTCAGCTGAGCTTGATTTTAATTCTTTTGTGCGCGAGATTTATGAGACGGGAAGAGCATTACAAAGAGGAATTAGTAATAATGGGATTGCGCTCTGTCAGCATTAAAATACTTTTCCAACTTTATTGTTATAGCTCGCAAAGAGAGTATCTGTAAATTTAACAGTTTAGAGTTTTAGAAGAAGTGGAGAAACTTTGAAAATTTTACAGGATATAGCAACAATAAAAATTGATGTAAAATATTTTAAAGAAAATATTTTTAATTTTTCTCGAATCATGATTTCTACAGTTTTTTGTTTTATTAATATCATTTTTCATGAACAAATAGCTTCAATAACTAGAACCATACGTCAATGCTGCACAGAATTATGACATATAGCTTTATGATATAAATCGATTCTCTAAGGAATCTCGCGTAGTGGAAAAGTAGTGCGGTTTCTAGGACCATCCTGCGTAATCACCATCAACCTGCATTCTGACTACTCAGCGGTATTAAACGGGTTGCATTTGGCGTGGTCGCGTGCAATCTACCCTCGGAATAGCCAGCAGGGATGAGGCCGTAGGATGATTCACACGTTTGACAGTGCGAAGCGTTTAAATGTGAAATGCGATCGGTCAAGCATGCCAATCATCGGAACACTAGAGTGTGTGAGTGAGAGAGTTCACAATTCACTTGCCATCTCGTCGAAGCATTATCAGCAATGATAATGAGAAAGATAGAGATAAATCAATAGATGGATAGGTAGATAAAGAGGAAAAGAGAGAGAAGAGAGAGAAAAAAATAAAAAATTAAAACAATTTTTCCCTTAATTAAAAATACTTCTATTTTTTGTCCTCCTCTCTCTCTCTCTCTTTCTCTCTCTCTCACTCTCTTCCTCTCTTTTTAATTGTTTCTTGATATATTTAATATTTTTTATTCTTTTTTTTTATTTGAATAGATAACTCTATTGCATCATACATGTTAATTGCAAAAGACCAGAAGCTTGTCGAATTAATTTCAGGAAAAGTTGTGAAAATTGTTGTGGGAATTGCGTTTGCATATCCAAATATGTATCAACGTATAAAGTTTACTTTGTTCAATTTTGGGTGTTATCCATACATAACTCTCGCATGAATAGCTAAATTATTGAACGACATTATAGAGCTTATTTATTGAACAAGGCTCGCTTGGTTCTTGCACTCGAAAGTTTCCAGTTTTATTGATTCAATCGCCTTCGGCAGACTGATCGTTATCTTTGACGTTTTGTCCTTTTTCGAACAAGAATAAATCGTACTTTGTCGAGTGTACGAGACGATGTTATTGTATTTAAATGTATGGAACGCGTGTTAGTATACGGCAGATAAACCATTTGCGTCACTGCATATAATAGAATATTGCAGAATAATATCATGACGTTCTTCAGCGTAAGACAGAGAAATGCAAACGTCGCATTTCTTTTTTTGCAATTTACAATTTTCTAATGGCATACGAGGACTAGCGATTGTACCTACTTTTGTACTACTGTTATTTTTTAGCTAGGTTATTCTATTCAAATCAGGGTTTCAAAAAGTAAAATCATAATAAAAGTAGATCAAAAGATTGAAAGATTTTTTCACTAACTACACACAATATATGTACCTGTTTTAATCAGATATAAAACGGTCAAATAATACAAAAACTCTATGTATTTCCCGTCTAACTATTTACTGTTTATACGAAAGTTTTCTTTGGTAAAAAGATATATTATATTTATATTTTTTCATTTTAATAATTCCATTTTAAATAATAAATAAAGAATGAATAAATTAGGCAATTCTAAACTTCCTTAAAGCATAAATCTGCATTTATTATTAAATATCAGATTTGAATATAGAGTTAATTAATTCAATATATAATTTTCTATTAAATGCTCGCAAATATTTCCTCCTTTTATCGATCTCATTCAGGTATTGAGAATTAACGCAAGGTTTATTCCGGGCACTCAGTATTAGTTACTGCTCTTAAATTAGCTATTGGAGAAACGTTAGAGAAGAGAAGAGGAAGGAGGAAGCGAACGCGAACGACATTCCCGATAACGATGCCTCTGTCGACGCGCGGAAATCCCGACGTAGGTGCGCCGGAAGCGCACTCGCGCTCTCGCAACCGCGGTGTCCCGGAGATTAATGAATATTCATTGTTTCGTAACTCAAACTTGACGAGAGACGCATCCAGCGACGACTTGAATTTAGAATGCAACGTTGTACGACATTTCGCCCACTCTCTCTCTCTCTCTCTCTCTCTCTCTCTCTCTCTCCTGTTTATCTCTTTCCTTCTTTTCACGAATAATTAAGGATTATTCAAGTCGAAAGATTTTCACTACTATATTATCAAAATATTTATTTATTCTTATTTACTGTAAAAAATAAATACTTAATATTATCTATTTATATATTTCAAATTCTACAGACCTAGAAAGGGAGGATGTTTGAAGAAAAGTTCTTTAATAAAAATCTAAAGAAAAGTTGCTCTTATTTTATAAAATAATATTCTGTTTAAAAACATAATAATTTCTGTATCATTTATTATAATGCAGCGTCTGAAAGTTAATATGAAAAATGTAAATGTATATTACTTTGTATTCACATTTAAGACATCGTATTTTGTACATTCATATCACAGGAACGTATAGTAGAATATATTATTTTGAAAAATGAGTCGCAAAAAATAATCTGTGTGTAACAGTGGAACGTTTGAGATTAATATACAAAAGAGCATGTATAAGAGCGTGTTACTTTGAAGTCACGGAGCGTAACCTGGCGGTTTCCTCCTATTGCAAGCGCGTTTCTATCCACTTTGATAATGTACAGCCGCGTTTTACCCGTCGATCATCCTCCTTCCGTTCGAGCGCTTGCTTCGTGCAAGCCACGCCAGGGAGTTGCAACTCGAAATGCATGCATCTGGAACGATCGTTGCCTCGAGGGTGCGCAAGGTTACAGAGAAAGAGAGAGGGAGAGAGAGAGAGAGAGAGAGAGAGAGAGAGAAAGAGAGAAAAGAGAGATGCGCGTGATGCGGAACGATGGCGTCGACGTCGACGTCAACGATGGTGACGACGGCGGCGACGACGACGAGGACGACTCGAGAGAGCCACTTACGTTTGAATTTTAAATTCTCCCCTACGGACGAAAGATTTTCCAATGACGGAGTTTAGGAAGAAGGGAGTATGCAGGGAACACAGGAACTAAGCTACAGGAATTAAACTCGTCGAAGCACGAACGAGTCGAAAGGGTCAAGTTGTCTCTGATGAGATCAGCATTTTGAAGACCAACGTACACAGACAGGGGTGGAAAAATCGAAGAAGCGAAGAGCGAGAAAAAGAGCGCGTGAAGGGTAGATGGATGGAACGGGCGAGACACTTGGCGTACTTCACGCTTGGACAAACCGGTCCTCTCGTCCTTTTCCTGTAGGTATCGCGATTCTCCGCTTCGCAAGCGACGAACTTGTCTCCTTCTTAACGTGCGATTATCATTTCGCATTCTTATCTTTGCGAAGTCTTGCGCGATATGCAGTCTTATCTTGACAAACGGTCTATATATACAAGCTCTTTCGTTGGAATTATCTCGAACTTTATAATGTTCTTTGACAAATGTCGGAGGCGGAGAATTTGAAATCCTTGAATTAAACTTCAGAAGTATAGACAGACAACAAAATTTTATTTATTTTTAAATAAACTTTATTTCAACAGAATCCTAATTAAAGATTTAGTTATCAAGCGGAGTTGAACGTTATAAATTAAAAAAAGTTGTCGAAAAAAAAGGTTTTCTTACTTAGTGTTTCTATAAACGCTTTATCTCTCATTTTCCGTTTTTTCCTACTGTGAATTTCTCTTCTCAGTTTCTGTGAATGCGTGACAACGATGATCGGTTCTCGATTCAAGGCGGATTCGCAAAATCGCGAGGCCCAATTCAATCGTGAACAAGAACTGCACGTATCGTATCAGAGAAAGCAGAAGAAAAATGCCAGCTGAATGGCAACAAACGAACGCGAGGCGGAAAGCTCTTTTTCGTCCATGGAATCTGGGATTATCCATGAAACGAAGCAGATTCGATAATAAGTATGTACGCTTATACGAGAACATTGTGCATCGCGTTGGAAATCGACCTGTACGTTGTATGGGGAAAAGTATAAGAGAAGAAATGAAGAAACGAAAACCGCTCCTGAGCTCCGTATCGGTATCTCCAATCGAGTGTAACGTTAATTCTGCTTAATATGAGATTTTAATAGAAAAGTAAGGATTAAAGTATCAAAGAAATTTGCAGGATATTTCAAATAATTCCTGAAAATGTTGAATATGTCTTTGCAATAATCGTAGAAACTGGTGGAAACGATCGATAAGTCTATTTCAGAATTTCAATGTATCGAAAAAAGAAATATCCATTTGTTTTAGCAATATTAAACATTTATTACAATTTTTCTACAACAGATTGTTTAGTATACATATAAAAGAAAGTTTCTTTCCTATTTTTACTTTCCAATTTTATTTTGGTATTGTTGACTTAATTATATATTTTTTATTATAAGTCAATATTTCAATTTAATTGAAATACTAATACGTAAGGAATGATTAAAAAGTATATTTTTAAAAAATACTTTTTTTTTTCAATAAAAAGCAAAGTGAATAAATTAACAATTCAAATACTTTTTCTTCCATTTAATACCAAATATATTTTTTATTTATATCATCGTTTGAAATATATTACAAGTATCGCTTTACATGAGACTCGCGTAAAATTCTATTCACAAATGTACAGAAAAGTTCAAGAATGCATTCAAGAATAAAAACGTTGAAGATATCGAAATCGACGGAAATTTCTTCACGTCTGCTAGCTCGGCCAAGGTGCAGTTGTTTAAGTCGACGTAGTCTGAATGAGGGGAGACGAAGGGAAGACGAGCGCGTGGCGAAAGAGCAGGGTCGAAGATGAAGCACGGTTGAGGGCGGAAGCAAAGTACCGAGAACGACGTACGCGTTTCAATATTTTAGAGTCTTCGCCACCGACGCCGCCGCCACCGTCGCCGACGAGAATTCTCCACTTGGGGCATAGCACCACCGTAATGCAGGTGACAATTGGAGCGTGTCGATGCTTGCCGCGTCCCGAGATTCCTATAATGGAATGGATAGAACGTCTTTCCCTATCCTCCAGGTTCCGGTTTCCTTTTATACCGAGATTTGCCCGGGGAACTTTACGCGCCGCGGCGGAACCGTACCGGAAAATCGCTCGCCATCTCCTCGATAAAGATCAGCAACCATGTTCTCTAACCCTTCCACTATGTGTGCCGATGTTGTAGTCGCCAGAGCTATCAAGCGTATCCGTGTAGTATGCGACCGATTAAACAGTCGATGGTGATTGACTGTCATGAAGATGATATTACACGTATAAGATGTAGAAAAATTAAATAAAAGAATTTAATAATATTTTAATATTAAAAGTTTTTTTTTTTATTATAATATGTATATAAATAATGAATATTATAACGATAGCAATGAAATGAGAAAATTGTTAATAATAATTTAAATGTAAATAAATAAATAAATTATAATATATATATTCTCTAAAAATTGAATATACTGATAACAATAAATTATTAAATATTGTAGAATAATTGCGAGGAAGAAAATTAATTTATTACATAATAGTAAGTTGTGCAATTGTACGTTAATGATGAAAGAGTAGTATTACATCAAGTGATAGCAGTAGAAATAGAACGAGGCAGGTCAGACACGCGATACACCTTATATTCGCTGATCAGATCTAGCAGTCGATGGCGAGAAAGATCGCTGAATTCGTGACAAATCGACCGTTTCCGGTAATCCCAGGATGAGAGAGCCCTGATAAGACCAGCTCGGCCAAGACCGATGGCACATTCAGACGTACTCGACGCTCTGCTGCGCGTTTGTGATCCTTTACGTAACTTCCTCGACCTGGAACCATCCATCGTTCAGAAGTTTCCAGGCCGCGGCCGGACGAGTTCTCTACTAAGAACTTTTCGAAACTCGTAGCGACGCGCGAAACCTTACTTCGATATTCCGTCGGCAAGCAAAGATACCTGACGCCATTGCTGGCCGTTCCCAAAAGACGCCATTGTTGGAGTTTGTTCGCTCGACTGAAATCCGCTCGAGAGGAAAGAAATTCTCGTTGCGAAATTTTTCGAAAAAAAAAAAGCACGGTATCTGTTTGAGCATTAACTTCAAATATATTTCAACAATTAAACAAAAGTTATTAGAATAAAAACTTATTTATATTAATGTTATACGTATGCACGATATTAATCAAATCAACAAGTAATAAATTGTAACAACGTTCTAAATTCTTCGGAGTGGAATCTCACTCTAAAGAGTGAACATTGAGCTAGTCTGGAAAAAGAATTACTCAATTTTCATCTTTAGGAGTGAAATTTCACTCTTCAGAATGACATTTAGGATTCTAAAGATTTTATAGAGTACTGTTAATGTTAAAATTAATGTACATTACTAGAAACTGCGTAACGCGTTTAAATAACTGTCAAAAATTGCATTTATTTCTCTTAAGCCCAGCTTTTCATTTATTGATTAACTTGTGGTTAGAATTAACTTGATAATAATATAAAAAATGTCTAATTAAAACATTTTTTGAAAAATTTTTAAAAAATTGTCTAATTAAAAAATTTTCTAATTATGATTCATCACTAAACTGATGGTTTTGTAATAACTTTTAAAATTACTATTGCAAAACCAGTGTAGTGATTCATCATTGCTAGAAAAACAATTTTTACATTTTAAATAATGTAAAAATTATAAATGATCTAAACTACAAGTTATAGAAATCGGGTCTTACTAATTTAATGTTAGTGGACAGTTACAGTAAATAGAATTGCTGATATCAAATCCAGAGAAAGATACATAAGCAAGAATTGAAAGTGTAAAGGTATTTGTTAGTATCTGTAGTAGTCTTCAGATATGCTACGATTAATAGTAATTTACTTACAATAGAAAACATATGAAATACAATTAAATACATTACACACACACATGTGCATAATACAAAATTTAATTTCTTTGTTAATTTCCTTTGCAACAAATATCGTAGCTCCAAAGTACATGATTCAGCACATGAACGTTAAGCATGCGCGTTATTACACACATTCCGATCTGTAATCAGGAAGCGACAGAACTTCCGTTGAGATCAATCCAGCCTTTTCGCACGAACGTTCGCTTCTGTAGACTCGGCTCGTGAATGGCGCAGTATGATCTTGCGTAATTCTCATACATAGTCCCTTCACCTCCACCAAGAACGGAGTGCTAGAAACGACAGAGGGAAACTATCTTAGACCGCTCTGGAACTTTCCACGGAGGTGCAGAAACTATTCGAAGCTTAGTCGAAACGGATTCATACGCATCGAAGTTGGTCAGATTCGTCGCGCGTGCCACATAAGTCTCTTCGTCCTCTCGAGAAATGCGCGGAAGGATATGAGAGAAAGAGAAGGATATGAGAGAGAGAGAGAGAGAGAGAGAGAGAGAGAGAGAGAAAGACCAGATCTGAGTTCCAGACCGTCTGATGCCGGATTACATCAAACTGGCATAACACACATCCGACCTAGCTAGCTGACTGGCGAACTTGCCGCTCTTGAGACTTCACCCGGAAATTCTCCTCGTTCGCTGGAGAGGAAACGCGGCTAGGGTAATTGCATCTATTCGAGCACGCCGTCAGAAACGGCAGATTGCGGACTTGGCCAACTTCGGACTACGATGACGCGAGACTCGTTCACTGTTTATCGCTCTCACCCTCTCCGGCTCTCTTCTACCTTTACTGAAGATCACGCTGGCATGTAATCAGAGTTAGCTACGATTCTTATGCTAATTTTCGACACGAAACTAAGAATGCCTCGTTGAACATACGTTAGTATGTTAGTGATTACGATAGACGGAGAGAACTATCAAGGAATTGTTGAGAAATGTTATTACTTTAATGTTTATTAATGTCGAAAAAGTGAATTGAGCAAAAGTAAATTGGCAGAATTTAATTTTTTATCAAGTTAAATTCGTTTTTCTGAAAAATTGATAAAAATCTCATCACACATAGTATATAATTTTAGAAGCGCATTTTTGGATTTCATATTTGGATCATTTTACTTAATAAGGTGCGTTAGATTTTTCGGACAGTTTCAGTAGAATAGTTTGTTTCCTTTCGCAAAGTAAAGTCTAGTTAGGAGGGGTGTCTAGTTAGGAGTCAAACGACAGATAGACGACGGGAATCGTGCGATTATTCAACCGTTCCTCGAGTCACGAAACGGCGAGTTTTTCTCAACATATTTCAGGAATCTTCCCTTTGCTTCTTTACTTTGGTTCATGGAAGACATTCCGATTTCCATAAGCGACGTCCGGCGGAGACGTTTAAACGACGACAGGCCAAACGTGGGTAATCCACCGTCAAAGCGGACGCGAGCACACGATCCAATAAACGATCGACAGTAGAGCGTCCCTTTGACGTGTGTTCATACATGGCTAAGCGAGACCTCCTTTTGGGGGACGGTCGCTAGCTAACGGAAAGACCGACTTGTCGTCGAACAAGTAAGAACAGGTCAGTATATACACACACACATACGTATACAGAATATCACCACATCACTATGAACACACTCTCGCCAAGCAATATGGGTATCGCAACTTATGAGCCTCCCGTGTGAATCGGCGTATGCCCACCATCATGAGGGAAGATGTACGTACAAGTTCACACGTGTAGGCCACGTGCACGAACACATACGTTCGTACCTCCTTACCGCCTCTCGTAGATTTCGCGCTGTAGGAGGAGAGGGAGGAAGAGTCCCGCGGAGGGAAAATCCTTTGGTCAGCGAAGCTTGGATAATCGCGCTTCAAGCTATAGACGCGCCTCTCCCTGTCGCGGTAAGAGAGAGAGAGAGAGAGAGAGGGGGGGGGAGGGGAGAGAAAGCTCGCTTTGCTGCAATCGCAGCCTGCTCATCCACGTGGAAATCATAGCTCGCTATGGGAGCCATCGGGAATCGAAATTGTCCGGAAACGCTTGCCAGGCTGTTCTCGGCGGAGTTCTCTTTTCTCCCTCTACGACGTAAGGGGATAGGTGGTAGAGGAGTAAGACGGCCGCTAGCCGACTGCCTCTTCGGGGATTTGAGCGTAAAGAGACCTCCCGGAAGATTGTCTGAGGATCTCTTTGTAATTCGATGGCGACGTTCGAAAAGACGCGCCGCGTTGATCGGACGCAGATCGAAATCGAGTGTACTTGAAGAAAGTATTACAATCACTGAGAAATGAGTTTCAAACTAGGTAAGTCTTGCAGAAGGTGATTATTGGTATTGCTAAAAATGCATTATATAACTAGATTAATAAATCTGTTCAAATATAAGCTCGTCAAGGTTTTTTAAAGTTAGGTCTTGAAAAAAAAAATTCGAATATTATATTCATATACTTATATATATATATATATATATATATATATATATATATATATATATATATACAATTATATCTACTAAAGATGTATCAGATATTATTTGTGCAAAATGACTAAAATTAGAAACTTATATCTTCCGTATAAAAAATATAGTTTAAATGAAAATTTTCTCATTTTATCTTTGTTATTTTTTCAAAACATGTCTTATTAAATGTTCATATTGAAATAATTTTTTATTCGGGTTCTAAATCGCCGCTAAATTATTTGTATTTATTAGGGGAGCCGGGGATCGGTAGAAAAATGTAAATGTAAGAATTTGAAACATTGTATACGTTATAATATTATATATCTACATCCTCCTAAGTATTAAAAAAATATTACTCTTGAATTTGATACATCTCTAGATGAAATCTCTAGTAGAAATAAGTTATTTAGTTTTAAATAAAGTTGCGAAAATGTGACAATTAATTCCTTATATTCGGGGTTCCAAGATTAACAACATATTTTTTATTTAGATAAAATATATAGAAAATGCAGTTTTTATTTTAGTGTTATTTCTAAATAATAGGAATTGTAGTATTGATACAAGTAAAATAATATTTTAATCATAAAACATATAATTTGTTTTCGTACTATATAGCTTATATATGCAAAAAATGAAAAAAATACGTATACCTAAATAAAATATTATATTCATAAACATATATTCTTTAAAATGTCGATCTAAAAAGATTTAAATTGGCTGTCACTTAATAGCCGCTCATTTTAGTTAATTTATCTCATTTATAGTTGTTTTTAGTAAGAAATTCTATTCATAAAATTTATTACAATGATAATGCTAAAAACTAATTAAAAACAAAAAAGAAGATAAGAAAAATGTATTTAATAGCTTCATTTTCTTAAAAGTTGTTGTAAATGATATGCATGATGTTTTTGGCGCAAACTATTTTACACAATTTAATATTATATCAGTCATCTGCAGCAAAAAGAAGACGAATGCTCTACTATGTATACTAATTGAGTTATTAGCTTTTTGACAATCAAACTCCATATGACAATCGGTTTCCCCTATCTTTTACTCATAAATGCAATGTAGAAAAATCTATTTTTTCCATAATTTTTTATTTTATTAAAAAATATGCGTAATATATCCTTAAGAAGCCAGTCTATGATCAATACTGAACGTTAACGAATTTAACATTTATTAATCTTTAATTTAAGAACTTATTCGTTATAAAATACAGTATATAATTGTAGTTTTGTATA
>NW_017304887.1:931391-937924 GCF_001594115.1 Trachymyrmex septentrionalis
GAGAAGAACTTATTCGTTATAAAATACAGTATATAATTGTAGTTTTGTATAATCATTCAAATCGTAAAGTGACATAAGTACATTGTTGATGAAAATTTACGATTTGAAAAATGGTCGAAGTATTAAGTAAAGCATCTTTAGAACATGTTTTATTAAGCATGAAGATATATAATATATACATATGAGTTCTCACTCACGAGTGTGAGACTAGCCGATCGAAAATATCAAGTGCGGGAATAAATATCCTCGTCGCGCGTATTTCGTTTGAAATTTCTCACAGTATGTCTACCGAAGAATCTGAGAATGATCCCCTTAGGGTCAGGGACCGGGTGCGGGAAGTACCATATCGCGAAATCTACCGACGAGCAGCAGCAGCAGCAGCAGCAGCAGCAGCAGCAGCAGCAGCAGCAGTAGAAGCAGTAGCAGTTCGAGGTTTGAGGTTCGCAGACTCTCGTCGTCGTACGGGGACGGTATTGGATGTCATCACGAGAGAGATTACGTGCGGCTTTGAAAGAGCCCCCCCTATCTCACTTCCACTTCCATTCACCCTTCTTCCTTCGCTCTTCATCCACCAGCTTCGATTCGCGCGTCGCTATTTCAGCTACCCTACTTCCTCGCCGTTCGCGCGATGCGCGACGCACCTTCAGTGTGTTCCCCCTTGCCCCTTCGGTCCTCTTCAGCAATTCGGTCGGGAAGAACCCCCGTACTGAAGGGCGCCAGCTCTCATATCCCATTTGCCCCTATTTTTCATAAGCGATATTAGAATCTATCATCGGAGCCCGACCAGACGCTCGCCTTCGCTCTAGAAACGACAGCTTTACGAAGGTGGTAGGTATCGATAAAAAAGATAGATAGATAGAGAGGGAAAGAAAGACTCCCTCCCCCTTCATCCCGATTATCTGCAAGGTGGGGTACCACGATCGCTGACGATTATCGATCCCATTGGAGCGGCGACGTGAATGGATCCAGACTTGTGCCGATCGCAAAGACCGCTATGCTCTCGACAGCGGAGAACGGCTGAGAGTCGAGCTGCCCTATATATTATCGCAGTTGCCGCGATATTTCATTCATCGCGACCTCTCGATCTCCACCCTTCTTCCCTGCTCAGTCGATTTTCAATTGCGGGCATGCGCTCCTCGCGCGATCTCAATAACGTTTCCATCTCCTCACCCCCACCGCGTTAGCAAAGTGCCGCATAAAAATTTCTTAGACGCGTCTATTTTATTTGAAATTCGAAGGCTTTTAATCTTGACGACCTTCCACTTCTACAACTTAAGTTTTGGTAAGAATATGAGGAGTACGCTAATTGGATTTATGGAATCTTCGTTGTTCCATGAATTGGCCCCTTCTCACTCTCTCACGCAAAAAGGAGCGTATACGGAGATAGACAAAAATAAAAAATTTGAAGATCAAAAGATTAAAGAATGAATTAATTGATAAAATGAATTGTTATTACAATTATAAATCTATGATATTCATTATCACAAAGATGGTTTCAGTTGATTAAATCGACCCATTAGCAGGTTAATATATTATTAAACTTATCTGACGATTGATTAAACATTAAATTTTCTGAGAGTGATTTTTGTTTTTCCAATTTATTATTGACACATATACATATGTAATAACTTATACATGAGCATTTCATTAGCATTGTGCCAAATTTTTTGCATCAAATTAAACAGATCTCTTGTCTTTCATATAAAAATATGGAGTTAATAGATATATACAGTTTTAAAAATTAATTGCAAGATCGCAATGGAAAACAAAATTTACGACCATTAATCATTTCATAAATGTAAGGAACTTTTAACTCAACGTTTAATCTCTTGAGGTTTCAAACGCAATAAGGATTACTTTTTTAACATGCTCTTTTTTCATTTTGTTCCTAATCACGCGTTCCTTCATGCTTCGCAATAAGTTCTTCTATGCGACTATCGATCCGCGTGCCATGAATTCGCAAAATGCCGTCACGATTTGTGTAGGCAGCACATATCCGGAAATTTATGTTATTTATCTTCCCCCGTATTTACCGCGGCTTGCGATTTACCGTGATTACTAATTATAGCTTCAACTCGGGCTCGTTAATTACCTCCGCGCTGGCGGAATGGCGACATTATTGACTCGTTAAATAGGATAGTTTCAGACGTATTTCTGACACATTTGCACGCAATAAAATTGCAACGGTTTTTTCGCAATAATGTGACATGTTAAAGAAAGAAACGAAACGAACAGTGTTATTACTTACCTCTATGCCTGTTAGTTTGCTTGTCGAACATCAGCATAGCATCTTCGATCTGAAATGCAAAAAACATTTGTTTAGAGAAATAAAGCTTTAATCAAATAAACAATATACATTTTTAAAAAATTTAAAAACAAATAAATTTATTTACAGATTTCATATTTATTTACAGAAACATATTAAGAATTCTTTAGTAGATGCCTCTTGAGCATCAAAATTTAAATGTGATATTATTTCATCAGTAGTGTGTAGTTTAACTACGTTTTTAAGTCCGATATAAAATATCGGCGCGCAATTCAAAATGATTAAAAATGCAGAATTAGGTGGTAAACTTAATTTCTGCCGTTTTTCGTCTCCAAAATTTTTCCCATGGCACGCAAGCGTTTTGAGACAACCATTGGAATAACATTTGATACTTTTGACAACTCTAAAAGGCGCTTCGAACTTTGAGCTGATCTTCATCAAGCAATTCTCGACATCTTCAAATTTTTTCGGCTATCCGGGATGTTCTTTATCTCTCAGATCAAAATCACTGTTTCAAAAGTATTCAAACCAAACTCTATATGTGCTTTCTTGATGGAATTTCATCAGCATACACTTCGAATAACAAGCGATACGTTTCAGCTGCGGTTTTCTTGAGGTCAAAGTAATGAAGATGCACATGTCGGAAAAGCAGTTTATCGCAGTTCATTTTCAATCGATTGGAAAATCTCTTTGGTGTTGAGAAATCTAACTTGTGAGGACTGAATCACTTTTAGCAATGTCCTAACTACAAAAGATATGCGATGTCACAGTTTACCGTCGAAACTGATCGGCGTTGGAGCCAGCACCCTCCAGAGAGCGGCAACAATTAAGTTTACCATCTAATATACAAGTAGTTTAAACTTCTATATTGATTTTCTTTAATTTACATGCTGTTTATTAGCATTTATAAATTTATATACCTTTTTTAATTTAGTTTATATTGATTAACTTTCAAGTTTATAGTTTTTTCTTTATGGTGGTATTTTTTCATAAGATAAGATCAAATCAGAATTATATTGTCGGATAAGGAGTATGGTAAACGTGCAGCTTTAGTAAAGTATCTTATTTACTAAAGCCGCTGTCATAAATTAAGCGGCTTACTGACGATCGAAGTAACCTATATTTGATATAAGACCTCGTAGTAAACCCCTTGGCGTGTTAGAGGTGCAAAGCACCCCTGTCAAAGCCTCAGAAATAGTAAACGCCGTTATGGAAATGTCTTGCAATACATATATAAAAGATATTTCCAGGAAACTTCATCTCAGTGTGACGAATAGAAGAGAACATTGTATGTATATCGAATATCGAATACTTTTGACAAATCATTTCGTACTAATGATAAATATCTAACAACATATATCTGTAAATAGAAAGTCTAATGCCTAAATTTTAAGCAGAATCGTAAGGCTCGTAATATATTTCTGTAAGCTTGTAAGAATTTTTAAAGTGCTTTAACCTTTATTTTTACAAACGGCGTCTTACTAACCATAAAATTTACAAGAAATCGTATATATTTACGAGTAATGATACGTCTTACGATATATACGCATAAAATTAGAATAATAGTCATAAGTTCTTACAAGTTTTACGAGAACACGTTAAGAGTCTTACGATTCTGCTTAGAACTGACTAATTAACGTCTAGGATTAATATTTTCTTCTGCGGTAAAATCATCAACTAATCGTCTTTCTTCATAAATTGTATAAACATTTAAAAATGAAATTTCTTAAAAATAATTGTGATCATCTAACAAACTTATGACGATATTATTAATTCATGTAATATGGTTACACTATGTACAAATCAAATTACGTATATTATTAATTGTATGTAAAGTTAATATTATGCAGCTATCGTATAATTATTATATGAGTTAATCACACATAACATTATCATAAATTATGATCAGTACTACAACTAATAGCCTAGAATAAAAAACTATCGATTTCTTAACTAAAATATTAAAAGTAAGAATTAACGAAGATTTAGAGATACAATATTCACACCAATTAAATAAGATTACATTTTCTCCTTGGAACTACTAATACTAAATAATAAGTGTTATTAGTTAGTCGAGGTTACTGTGTTCGAAACGACAGCAAATTTGCTCATCAAAGGATATCGTCAGTAAGATTGATTTTTAAACAATTCCAACGACGTCAGTCAAATGACGAATAAGATCTCTCGTATCTTTACGAGAACCGCGTGTGTATCGTAAAGCACAGCTGGTCAGAGATTTACGGAGCATGTTCCTGAGACGAGAAGTTGGTAGAAAGTGGCGAAGGGCGGATGGCTCTGTATATGGTTAAAGCGCGAGCGGAGCTCTAGAGAGGCGTAGGAAGCGCTAGTAGGATTTATGGGACAGGAGAAACAATAGGGATTACTCTTACCCCCTTCGTTATTCCTTCAGTTGGCTCCTTCTCACTCTCTCGCGCAACAACAACTATCGATAGTCTACAGCATTAGAACAGCAAGCGATATTCTTCTTCTGGCGCGATGTTTGAGTAAAAGACATATAAACTTTCATATGTACTCAATAAATGTATTGTATTTTCTAGATATACACGTTTCATGTTTGTGCTTTAAATGTAAATAATTTTACATTTTTTAAGATACTCTAATTATAATTAAATTTAAGTAAGAACCTCTTTTTTCCTTCCAGAATAAAACGAGATACCGTATGAAAAACTACGTCGGAATTTACAATTTATTACGTACGTATATAAGTTTATATATAATATAATTATTAATATAATATTATGATATAATTATTAAAAATGTTTATATATAATATGAAATGATTCAAGATAAATTAAATGAGAAGAATAATAAGACTAAGTCGCGCGAATGAAAGCGACTGATTTACAACAATTACAAACTTATTTTGATGGGCATCCATAAATACTAATAAAAGCATTAATATCATTTTGATTGTATTTTGGTAGTTGGTTGATTTAGTTTACTGATTAGTTGATAATTAATAAATGTTAAAAGCACGTAGCAATAACGCTTGTCACGTTTCCGTTCCGTCCTCTCGTCTTGCTGTGTAATAAAATTTTAATGAAATTCGCGCGACGATCGCGCCGCTGTCTGTGGCAAGAAAGTCGCGGAAAAATGCCAAGGGAATCGAGTGTCTTAGCTGACATTTGTTGCGACTTTTATTTTTCGAGGGGTGGCATGCCTTTTACGAGGGGGTTGACGGCAGCGGGAACAAGAACAAGGGAATGGGCGATCTTTTAATGAAAACGCAAGAGGCATCATGGCGTAAGATAAGACCGCCAGCGGAGGAGCCATCCGTCGTTATCTACACCTTTCCACCCTTTTCTTTTGCACAGTGTGGATGTCCTTTCATTATTCCTTAATGCTGCAGTCTTTGTTGTGGCTGTTATATTGATGTATTCTCGACGGTCGAATCAGTTTGAGTCTTCCATTCGATGTTGCGAATTCTCGCATTGCCTTCAGCGACAATGGCTTCGATCAAGAACGAGATTTCTCCATTCCGATCACTACGTGAGAAAAATACGTGAGGTTCTTTCTATATCGACTTCGTTAGCATTTCACTCAAACGGAAGCATTTTTGAATCTTTGCATTTGCCAGTCTCTTTTAATGGTTTTTTTTTTTAATTTGTAAAGTTTTTTTTATATGCTCACACGTTCAACAACGTGTTGTTGTCTTGATCTTTAAGCTACAATAGATGAAATCATTCTTCTTCCAAAACAAACTATAGTTACTTCGACTGAACGTGTTCACTAATGACTCCCCCCTTTTTTTTTCACACGGAGATCTTCGCAAACTGGCAATCATGAATTTCCCTCATTATCTCGAATAATTATCGCGGGTCGCAATGCAGTTTTGCGGGTTTCACGTGTATCGTTGCATTACGAGTATCTATTTCCTGCGATATGTAATATTCAGCGCGCGGCACATTATGCATCCACGTATTTACTTCATTAAAAATACATTTCCCGGATGTGTTTAATATTGATTCTATATAAATTAATATAATTATCGTACGGTGCATTACCAGTAACGTCGAGTACGAGAGATAAGCGAATATTATATAAAACGTTTGTTATTTTACGCTATATTTTGTCGTTTACGCGCGATCTGATTTTCTGCATGATAAATTTTCTTTTTTCTCTCTAATGATTTCTATATTACATTTTCCTTAATAAATTGAGATTATCTTGATGGTTTCTTTATAAATATAGTAAAAATATGTACTAAAACCAAGAACAAATATTTAATACATTTAATATATATATA